>NC_046604.1:13514720-13599720 GCF_011750605.1 Drosophila busckii | reverse complement strand
AAACAGCGCTTAAATTCATATATATAAAATTCCATAAGTATGCAATATAACGAGTTTTAATATTTGTTTAATTTATGCTGTAAATTACCCACAGTGCAGCTCACAGTGTGTCTCATAATATCTCAATCAGCTGAGTTTGAGTTTTAATTTTTGTTGTTCAGCTTTGCTCTAGCATTTGTCATGTTTTGTTTGTCTTGGTCTGACTGTGCGTCTGTCTGTCTGTTTCTTTGGCCTAGAGCGCAATTTATGCATGGGCTAAAGCTACGTGCAGTGCCTGGTGGAAGCCCAAAAAGTATGCATAACTAAGACGAGCACGTTTCGGAGATAACACTGGGCAAAAATAAAAAAAAAAAACAGCAAACAAGGCAGAATATAAAATCAACTGGAGACAAGTCATTGATAACTGTATTTGTTTACGTATGCCAGCCAGACTTGTATATACTTTTGTTAACTGGCAACAAATAACGAAAGCAAAGACTTATTTTGCCTTTTTTTTCTTCCTTTGCTGCTGCACAAAATTAACAAGTTTGTATTCAAATAAATCAAACCACAAAATGCAAACTTGTTATTTGCTTGAAAATTGTTATCGAAGCCAGAGCGGCAAAGCACGCACAATAAGCCAAATGCAAACAAAGTCGAATGCAATTCCGAAGCGAGCGAAACCCACAAAAGTAAATACATAAAAGAATTGCAAGCAATGTACAAAAAATAGAATTGTATAGAGCAAAGCAGGGGCAGCGCTAAAGCAGCAAATAGTATAAAAGTGAACAGCATTTTTGAATTAGTTAAATAAAGTTGACTGTACTGTAAGTTAAAATAACGCATAAATTTCTAATAATTTTGCTGTTAAATATTAACATTAATTTAAGTCCTAACTGAATAAAAAAAAGCGTTGCGCTTGCTAAAAAAAATATCCATACAGTTAACAATAGTTTATGACACGTTGCCAAAACAAAAAACTTTTTTTTTCCCTTACATGTTGTTGTTGTTTTTGTCGCAAGCTGTTACCAAAAACCTACTAAAATTGGTTACACATAGAGGCGCGTAACTTTTTTCTGTTGCCTTCTTTTGTTCAGCAGCTGAGCAACTGCATGAATATCAATATTTGTAAGCTTTTTGGTTAGTACCAACAACTGTTGTAATTTACATGTAACACCCCCACCCCACCCGCACCACTGTGTAGCCGGCAAACAAACATGAAAACTTTTTAATTTTCGTGCACGTTTCCAGGGCCAAAAGCTTCCAGCCTTAACTTGCGAAACGCGTGCTGATTGCACATCATTTTCAATGTGCTGCGGCCCACTCGCCTGCGCGCTCAAAAGTATGCTAAAAAAAAGTTTTTATTTTCGCTTTCTCTTTCTCTCGCTTTCTGGCATTTTCCATTTAGCTGGCGCTTATATGCGGCTCAGCGACATATTAAACAATCGAAAAGCACTTGACAAGGACACATAAAAAATAAAAGAAAAAATATACAAAAGGCAGCGCCGCACCCCCTTGCAGTTTTCTTTTTTTTTATCAATTGATTGCCATTTCAGGGGCAATTTTTAATGAACAGCAAACAATGACGCCTGGCAAATTGTTTATTTGTCATAGCAGCTTAATTATTTATTTTCTGATATGCGCGCGACTTAAGTGTGTAAATAGTAAAAACGAACTGCAGAGCAGCACAAAGGGGCTTAGATAAATTAAATTAAATTTCTATAAACGAAACTGTTACAAAAATTGTTGTAAATATTTTTAATGCATTTTTCAAATTTTAATGCAAGCAAATTGTTTAAAAATTTGTAAAACGACTCAACAAATTTCCACTTGAGTTTTCCAAATGGTAACAGCTCTTGAAATATTTTGTAGCTATTCAAATAAATATTTATTTTAAATGCTTTATCAAATTTGCTACACAAGTCAGCTGTTGAGCTTAAAACTTCATATCAAGTGCCAGCTCTCTAAGCTAAAAATGTTGTGCATGCGGCACTCAGCGCAAAAGTTTTTGCTGTCACTTTCGCACTCAACTCGCTCACTCTACTGTATGCATTGTGGCCACGAGTGTGTGTGTGTGTGTTGCAAATGCATTTGATTTACGCACATTTATTTGCCAAATAGCGGACAGGCAGGCGACCAACATGGCGCATGCATAAAAGCCAAAATGCACTTGGCCAAAAGTAAACAGCAGCAACCTGGGCAGGCCACACGTGTTCAATGTTTAGACACGTTAAACGTGGTAGCAAATGTTTTAAAATAAATCTGTAGCTTACCTGAATTGGGTCCATTGCTGTTGGGCCGGGCAGAGGGGGCGCCGTCTCTGGCCTCCACTTCGAGGGCGTAGGCGCCCTTCTTCTCTCTATCGAATACGGTTTTGGTAAAGATTTCGCCGCTTTGCAAATTAATTTCAAAAAATTCTTTGCCCTCGTTACGTGGCGAATCGACGATGTAGTAGTAAACCTGTGAAGCGAGAGAGAGAGAGAGAGAGAGAGAGAGAGAGAGATGAATATATGCATAGTTTTTGTCAACAGCAGCAGCGACAGGCAGGAAGTTAATTAAAAAACATGTTGACTGCGGAAATTGCAAAAAGTGAAATCAACAAAAAATTATAGCAAATTTTATAACATTCTGAAATTTAAGCTTAAGTAAGTAGAAGCAAGCGCACGAGCTAATTAGTGCGCACATTTAGCGCGTACATGCAAATTACTGCGCTGCAGGACATCAAGGAAAAGGACACGCAGTTGTCCAGTCGTCGCCTAAAAAGTGGCATATTATTATAATCGCGAATGTGGCTTAAGGCCACAGCTGAGGCTATTATACGCCTTTTCTCTTTGTCTGCTGCTTTTGAACTTTCAACGAAGGGCTTAGCAAACTTAGAGCGTGTGAAAATGTGCAAAAAAAAAAACAGAAAATGGCACAACGCTTTGACATTTATTAGCCCAACTGGGCAGCAAAAAAAAAAAGAACTGTAGACAATTAAAATGAAGGCAGCAAAAAAGGAAGATCCTTGTAAATAGCACTCAAGGTGCATCAAAAAATAAAGAGCAAGCTGTGAGCTGGAAAAAAAGCGAAACTAATCTAATGCATTAGCATTGCGCTTGATTAGAGTTAAGCAAGCTTTAATATGTGGCAAAATCGAAATGAGATTTTAATTGAAAAAGTGTGTGGAATGCTCTAAATAAATTAAATTATTAAATTATTTGTTTAAAATTCGCTGCCTTCTTTTAAAAAGAATTTTAGGCCAAATGCTTGCCCCGTTTGAAAAGCAGATCCAGTAAAATATTCTCAAATATTGAAAACTTTTAATAACATTTTGCTTGTTATAGTTATTATTTCTAAAAGTTTAAAATAATTTCCTTATATTGCAAGTGAGTGCCATTTGTTGTATAAATTTTAAAACTTTAATGCGCTTATTACTTTTTTAGGCTCAAATAAATTTTCTAAACTTAAAATCTCATTTCATACATTTTAATTAAGAAGCGAATGGAAATTACTTTTATGCGCTTATCGCTTTTAAAAAACTCAAATAATATTCCTAAAATTAAAATCTAGTTTCAAACATTTTTATTTGAAAGCAGTGCAAATGGAATTTTGGAAAAAATATTATCAAAACTTTCAATTTAATTAGCTAAATTCAAAACGAGTTTGACACACATTTTAATTTGATAAAAATTTTAAAAATAAATGCAAATTTAATCACATTCTTTATACTGAAGTCAAAGCTGCTATTTCTATTTCTATAACTTAATTTGTTTAAAATTCGCAGCTCTCTTTAATAAAGAGTTGAACGCTTTAGTTTGCTATTGCACATTGATTAACATTTAAAGTGTCTCTCGCTCTATAATTTAAATGCTTCATAGCACATTAAGCAAATGGCGCTTTAAAATTGTCAAATCGACAGACGCAACGAGTCGATGGAGCTGTAGACTGGCAGCTCCATTCAACGATTTAGCATGTGAAGTGACTCTAGAGCGCTTGGCATTTACTTTTTTCTTTTACATCGTTACACAGTCATTCATTTGCCAACAATCGCCTGGCATTTCCGCAGCTCAAACTTCACCCCCACCCCCCTTAACTGCCAACCCCTTTGCTGCTGCACTTATCAATTCAGCGCACACCAATGGGCGGGCGTTTGGTCTGGTCTGGTCGGGTCGGGTCTACGTTCACTCAATTTGCTACGCATTGAGCTCACCTGATTATTTGGGAATGTGCCGTCCTTGTCGATGGCATTCACTTGTGTCACTTTGGTGCCAATCGGTTCACCCTCCAGCACTGTTTCCTGTTCGCGTTCGGTGAATAACGGTATTTCGTCATTAACATCCTCGAGCATTATGTAAACGGTCGCTTCCGATGCCAATTGCTGTGCGCCATTATTCTGCAAAAAGAAAAAAAGGAAAAAGCGAGTTGGGAGTTAGCAGCGCATTTTCATTTATTGTGTTTTTATTTTAAGCTTTAATTGCTTAAAAATATTTGCGCTGCCCATAATTAAATAATTAATAATAAAACATTCTTGGCATGCGCGCACGCATACGTGTTGGCCATAATAAACTTTTGGCATGGCCATATATATATATATATAAGTGTGTGTAAAATAAAAACATTTATTTGTGGAATTTGGTCAAGCGCAAAAATTTAAGTAATTATGCAATTTGCAATTTCATATTGTTTGCCATAAAATGCAATTTTTGCATAAAGTGAAAAGTTATGCAAAGACAAATTTGAATTAAAGAAAATGTTTAAATCTGTTTCTGTTTATCAAATTATCAGATATTTAAATTGACACTGTGCAGCAATATGCAAAATAATTAATATTAAGCTTAAGAATATACACAAAATATTTAAGAAAAATACTAAGTAAAATTTTCTGTAGAAATTTGATCACAAGTATAATTAAATAATATTTTTTTGAATAATAATATAATACATATTTATCTAAATATTTTCCTTTTTTAAAGCTACGTACACTTAATATTAAAAAAAAATATTTTAAAAAAATCTAAGAGAAGTTTGTGAAGAAATTTGATCACAATTATAATTAAATATTTTTTTGAATAATATATAACTAAAGAATATAGTCTTTAATATATATAAAATCAAATAAAGTCTAAGAAAAGCTGCAAGCATTTTTTTTAAATATTTTATAAGTTCTTTAAATAAAATAACAAGCTCTAATAACTAAGCTAGATGCAAATAAATATTATTGCGTCTCTAAAATTCACTATCAATGACTTTAAATTATTAAAACTCAATTCTTTAAATTGTGTATAACCACTCGCTGCTTTAAAATTGTATCAATTAGCTCGAATTTCATTGATTGCCTGCTGGGCAGCAATCAATCAATAAATCTTATGCTTAACTAGGCGCATTATGGCGCTAGCCTGAATTAAATTACAGCAAATGCCACAATAAATATTTTATTTGATATATTTTGGCCACACACACACACCAAAAAATAAGACACAGCAGCGAGAGCGAGGCCAGGAGCTAAAAGATATATTTGACATTAATCAAATGCATATGATATTCAAACAGGCATGTAAATGTTTACACATTGACATTGACAGCAATCAGAATTTGATTGAAAAGCATTTTGTGCTTAGGGCGTGAACAAGAGAGTGAGAGAGAGAGAGAATGAATTATTTATTTTGCAGTAATTTCATATCTGTTGAGCAAATAACAATTTTAGTTAATTTGCGTTTAGCAAGCAAAACTTTTGCTTACAAATACTTTGGCTTGAGTGCGCGCAGCGTTTTAAATTAAAACTGAGTTGTGTTTTGCAACTTTTTAATATTTAATTTGTTGCATAGCGAAAATATTTGGCGCAACCGCAACGAAAAATTAATTTTAACATTGCCAAGCCGCTGGCCAACCGCAAAACTATTTTACAACCAAACATAAAATAGATTTTTAGCTACGTTGCTGTCCATTAGGCTAATGCGCAACTAACAAAAAAAAAAATAATAATAATAATAACAACTATTTGCTATTTAATTAACTGCAACTAAAAGTGCATGCGGCGCTGGCCTCTGGGCGCAGCCTGTTGTCTAATGCACAATTTGTCAATAAATTTGCAACTGAATCACAGCACTAATGAGCTAAAATTCATAACTTGCTACTTGATTGAATTGCGCAGACTGTCAACTGACAGTTAGTCAATCAAGTTTTGTAACTGTTAACGCATTGCCTACAGTGTCAAATGCTTAAAGCAACTGCAACTATCCAAAGTCAAAGCTAACAGCAGCCGCTTGGCTTGGCCTCGCGCTAAACTTGCGTCAAGTAATTAAAACTTTTCAAATCAAATAATTACGAATGTTCGTTCCACTATTCCAAAAGTCAAATACATGCAACAGTCAATGCCTCAACTCACTTAATTGAGCGCAGATAAAACTTTCGTTTGCCTAAGCAAACAGTTGAACTTAGTCTATGTAACGATTTTAAGTCTATCAATAAATAATTATAAAAAAGTTAATGAGCATAAAATATTGCATAACAATATTCAATCAATTACTTAAGCATATTTAATTTTAGTATTTAATTTTAATGTAATTGTATTCGTATATATATTTTATATATTTGCCTTTTGCTACTTCATTTCATATATATGACGTATACTTAATGTTTGCCTTTTGCTATTTCATTTTATATATAACGTATACTTAATTTTTACTTTTTTATATTAAACTCACCTCCACACGTATGGTCAGATTATATTCCTTTATACTTTCATAATCCAGCGGATGATTAACCTTTATATCGGCCCACGTATCACCATTATCCGGTCTTTGTTGCAAATAAAATGTATGAAATTTATTTGTCTGTGCCGTCGACCCAGGCATTAATCTATAGAAAACCGTTGGATTGCCCTCAATGCCCGAACTGCAGACGATTTGGCATAAAGCGTAGCGTTGAAAATACATAAAAAATTGCATGTGAGTACCAAAGCATTGATTTCATTTTAATAAATTGTTAGTTGTTGTTAAGACTAGAGCTACATGAATATTTAAATGTTAATGCTACATTAAAAAAAACGTTTGTTATGCTGTCAAAAAACAAACAGCGCATATATGCGAACTTACTTAACAAAAAGTAGCTCACTCTTAAAAATTTACACACACACACATGCAACAAGACAAAATACAAAATGATTTATTTGCAACTCTCGCAAATTGACTTTGACTTTGTCAGCAAAAAAAATTAAGCAGCAGCTGTAAGTCAACAAAATAAAAAAGATGGCGTCAAAAAAAATTTAATTGCCATTTTGTTGTGTCAAAAAGTTGTTGAGATGCGCTTTTTATTTCTTAGATGGTTAAGAGCGCGCTGATAATGAAAAACAAATTAGGCAAAGCAAATAGCAAAAGCAACGAAAAAAAAATGTAAATTTTATTTACAACATTTGACGCTGACAGCGGCACAAAATTCAACAAAAAAATACTTGAGCAAAAAACAAAGGCAAAAGTCAAAAGACTGTGTGTGGAATAAGAGTAGAGGGTGGGGGTGGGGGTGGGAGTTATGTCAGTGGATTGCATGAAATTTTTTGTTTGGTATCAATTTGATTGTGTAATTGTGTTGGACTGTGTTGAAGTGTATATATAATTTATTGAGAAAATATAAACTAATTTTCTGTAGTGTATAGAAGTGAAGAATGTGTGTAAAATACACTGAAAAATTTTATATGTTTTTTTGTATAAAGGTTTGCAGTTTTGGCAGCTAAACTAAGCTAAACAGAATTTGAAATTAGAATTAAATAAAAGTTGTTTAAAGAGCACAAAACGTCGCTTTGTATATATAAAATATTTAGACGATGTTATACTATAATTTGTGGTTGTTGTCTCGGCTACACTTAGGCAAACACTTGAAAGTGCTGCACATTAAGCGCACTAAGACAACAAACAAACACACACACACACACACACACATACATACAAACATTATGATATACGCGCACTTGAAACTGCTTCCTGTGCTTGCCTCAAAACACTTTTGGCTTAATAGCAAAACTGCTGCTATACTAGGCTATATACATATATATAACTTGACAATTTTTTGTTGTTGTGCTGGGATAAGATAATTGTAAAAAAATATTGTAATTTAAAAACTAAAGTGTTTGGTTTCGAGCAAAAAGCCAAGCACGTTTAATAGTTGGCAATTTTCACAGTATTACTTAGCATATAAATGAAATTTACTTAGCGCACTAAACTAAACGCTAACGAACGCTTCATGTGCATTTATATATACGTAAGTGTGCGGCACACGGTGCGTATGTGCAATCTACATTGCTTAAGTGCATTGCTTTTAGTGCTCAACAATAAAAATGTACCATAAAAATAGTAGAAATTAAAAACAAAAATATATAAAATATGCTTTATAGAGAAAACTAGCGACTGTGGCCTGTGGCCACAAAACTGACGCATAATTAAAACGTCAGTTGCCATGTGCTTGGTTTGCCACGAAGATAAAAACACTATGCGTTATGTTAATGCGGGTGGGGGGGGGCGCGGCGCTCTTAGGGCTTTAACTGCAAGCCAAAAGTCATTTAAGTGCCCAAGCTGCCGGCTTCAAGTTTTTAATTGCATTTATAAAAATAAAATGCAGCGGGCAGTACAAAAAAAAAAAGTGAAAATGCATAGCAAAGTTTATTTGTATAAGTTGCGCATTTTTTTTTTTTTGCTAGTCTAAGTGCTAACTTTAGCCACTGGTCAAGGTAATTCAAATTGCAGCCGCAGGCGCACAAATTTTCTCTCATTTAAATTTACTACTTAATAAAACAATAAGTACATAAATTATTGTGCTGCATTTTAGTGTAAAAATTGGTGCGAGTTTGTTAAGTGTGCAAGTGAATTTTGTAGTGCATATAAAATGAGGATGATAGGGAGCAAGGATTTAACATTGATTCGAGTTAAAAACATTTAGACAACATACAGAGCATTTGAAAGAAAATAAAGTTTGCTACTTTATAAACCAACACCAATGTAGGCAAAATAATAATTTTATATATTTTATAGCTGATATAAACTAAGCAAAATGTCATGAAAGTTATTTTATTTTTTCATTTGGTTTTTAGCACTAACAGACCTGGCTTTGATCGAGACGACTTTGCCGCCAACGGGCATATTTTCCTTGACATATATCGGCCCATAAACGACATGATCCCAAACGGGCGGATTGTTGGCACGATCGACCACATCGATTTGTACTTCAACAGTACGCGATAATGGCGGATAGCCCTTGTCTTGGGCCATCGCTTCTAATTTATATGTCTCGCGCTGTATTTGGCAAGTATTTTGTGTTTCAAAAAAATTTTCAAAATCAAGCGAGAGCGTTGCACAAAAAAAAAACAAACACAGACACGTTGATAAATTTGGTTTTTTTTTCTTTGTAGTTAAATACAAAATACAAAAATGGT
Source organism: Drosophila busckii (assembly GCF_011750605.1). Classification (NCBI taxonomy): domain Eukaryota; kingdom Metazoa; phylum Arthropoda; class Insecta; order Diptera; family Drosophilidae; genus Drosophila; species Drosophila busckii. The sequence continues at coordinate 13,590,338 of NC_046604.1, read as the reverse complement.
TTTTTATATATGTTAAGTAAGTTTTAAAAATTAAGCAGCTTTAAAAAATGATAGAAACTTGTTACCAACACCTTGTAAAACAAGAGTCTGCATTTAAAACAAAACAGTAAAGTCGCAAGTTTAGAAACCGTTTTTAAGTTTCGTTTACAAGACTTTTTTTTTTTAAACGCAGTGCAAATTATTTTTTTCTTTTAAATCAAGTCTCGACCTTAGCCTTCAAAATATTTGAACAAAATTTGAAAATAATTGCATACATATTATAGATAAATGCAGCTGAGCTTTAGTTGTATTAATATATATGTTTTTTTTTATTATATAAAAAGAAATTATATGCATAATAAATAACTGAAAATTGGGTTTTGTGCAAATTTTTCCATAGCATACATTTTTTTTAAATATTTGTTTTTTTTGCGATATATTTTTCAACTATTGCTTTTTAACATTTTTGAACGTTTTGATTTTTTAGTATTTACCTTGTTTTTATGCTAAACTGCAACCTTTTTAGAAGAGTAGACATTTGTTATGTATGTAACCAAATTATATAACCAACACCAAAATTTTGTTGTTACCAAGTTCACTGAGAGTTAACCAAAGTGTAGTTTGTTTTTTTTTTATTTGTTGCAAAGAGCGCAGGGTAAAAGTTTCCAATGGGTTAGAAGTGTAGTAAAAGGTGTAGAGCGATTGCAACAAAATGCAAAAAATGGGATAGGTAAACCGAATACCGAAATTCGAGATCGGAGCAAAAATACGCAGCAGAGACCAACAACAATGCGTTGCATATTTAAAACCAATGCAATTTTTTTTATAATTATAAATCAATCATTTTTGCTTAGCTTGTTGCTGGGGGTTTGCAAAAAATTTAGCTTGGAGCTTTTTGTTATGCTTCAAAAAATTTAACATAACATTTGGTACTTAACATTATGTTAGAGACAAGACACAATTCGTTTAGCCAGGACACGCACCCAATGCGTAACGAATTGCTGTAAAGCTTAAAAGCTAGTTATGTTAGCTTTACAGTGTACACAAAAAATAGTAGTAGGGTAGTATATTTAGTAGTAGAACTAACTAAGTTTAGTAGTATACGCAGCTTGTTAGGCATGTCAACTCGCTTTTTGTTATGTTTTTGTTTTAGTTTAGTGTGTTTGTTGTTGTTGCTGTTTTTGTTGTGTAGTGTAGTTGGCTATACAAACCTTGCCTTAACCGATGTTACACGGCTACCCACAGTAACATTCTCACGTATATAAATGGGCCCATAAGTGCTCTTATCCCATATGGGCGGCTTATTATTCCGATCGACGACATCTAACTCAACATCAACATCGGCATACGAGGGCGGATCACCACGATCCGAGGCACGCACACGCAGGCGATAACGATCGCGCTGTTATCGATTGATTTCGAATCAAATTCAATATTCAAATGTTTTGTTTTAAAGCCAAAATGTTAGTTTTTGGTTTGTGTATAGGGTTTTTGATTTGTTACATTGACGATTACGTTTTATAAATGGCATCGTTGTTTATTTTTTAAATTTTTTTTTGTTTAAATGAAAATGAAAATGTTTTGTTATTAAGCATAAAAAGAATATATTATAAAGTAGGATACTATTGTTTTTTGTTGTTGTTAGGGATTAAGCACAGGGTATAAGACAAAAACATACAGTGGGTTGTTTGATTAGTAGTTGAGGTGTGAATTTATAACTTATGATTTTGACGAGACTATCACTGGAGTTACCCTAAACTAAACAGCGTAGTGTGTTTTAGTTAACATTTAACTATGTTTATGTACAACATGTATGTAGGAGGCTCTGAAGTTAATTTTAGCCTACAATTGGGTTTAATTGTTTTTGTTTTTTTTTTGTTGCTGGGTTAGCACAAATTGTTAAACACTTTATTATTTATAGAAAATAAAATGCTATTACTTACAGGATAACAACCCTAAAGCGTTGAACATCATAATTTATGTAAATATAAACAGAAAAATATTTAAGAATTTTGTTCGCCTAAGTTCACGCTCACAAATCAAATTTGAAAATAAAAATAATTAAAAGGTGCAGTTGAAATAAAAAAATATCAAGTTAAGCTTAACTATATATAGTTTAAAAAAAATGTATTTATATGAGGCACGCTTTATTTATAGCGCATGCAAAAAAATTAATCAAAAATTGTTATGTAGCTCTCTCTGTAGCTAGAGACCTTCAAAAAATGTCATAGTCTCGGCAAAATATGTTTATTTATATTCAAATTTTGTAGGCAGGGTATCGTTTTGGATTTTAGGAATATTTTTGTTGGGTATGCAAAAAACAAAATATCAATAAATAAATATGTATATATTTATTATTATTATATGCAAAAATTGTTACAACGATGCTCAAAAATAGGCGTGATCGTTTCAAGGGTTTTTTTCATTCCTTAGCAAGTTGATAAAACCTTTTAAACCTAGCGCAGCACCTAACACCAACCGAAAAAAAGCAGCTGGCAGTTAAAAGCGTTTCCCATTACCCAGCCCAGTTACAAATCCCATTATAGTGTAAACTGTATTTTTTTTGTGTTAGTTGAATTGTTTCAAAAAATGTTAAAAATCAATTCGCTTTTGCTTATAGTTTAGTTTGCTTTTTTTTTTGGTATTTTTTTAAAGCCAATTACGCACGCTAAGAACTAAACAAAAAATATATATAAACTAATGCGAAATGAAATTATATAAATATTTAGTTATTGGCTTCGAATGTGGCAAAAAAAACTTGCACTGCTTACACATCGAATTTAAGTTTAACTATCAAAAAATTCAGTTGGGCGCGTTCATTTTACAAACCAAAGAAAAGGTGCAGTTTGTAAATTAAATTCGAAAATAAATAATTAAATTTTGCTTTAATATTTGATAGCCCTGCTCAGCGCTAAGCGCATAAGTTAGTAACAAATAAAATGTATAATTTTTATAATTTAAAACTTGGTTAGTTAGGATTCGGCAAACTCAAAAAGGTTTAAAAAATAAATTTATAAAGCATTTGAATTAGAAAGCAAACACTTACGTCAAGCGGCTTCTTCAACACTATCCAACCAGATTCAGCTTGTATATCAAAGTATTCCAAGTCGTTGGGATTGAACGGAGCACTCAGACTATAAACAATAGCACCATTATTATCGGCATCCTCATCGGAGGCTGAGACACGCAAAATGTTTGTGCCAATGCTGGCATCCTGCTTAACATTCTCCACATATTTCTAAAAAAGCAAACAAATTAATTAATAAACATATTAATAGTTAGCATAGCTGGGGCCACTTACCTGTCGATCAAACAGCGGCGGATTATCATTAACATCGGTTATTTCCACAGTAAATGAGCAGACGCCTTCCAAGCTGGGATCACCTTGATCTGTTGCCTTGACTGTTACGGACACAAATTTGCCATCGTCGCCTTCACGATCGAAAACTTTGTTTGTTGACACTTCGCCTGTTTCTTCGTCCACTGTAAACTTGGTGCCCTTTTGATTCGGTTGCTGCACTATGGAGTATTTAACCTGTCAAGCAAGTAAACATGCAAATTTGTTTAATAACTGACACCATTTTGATTAGCTTAGCCCACCCCTAGCCCACTTTTCCTTTTGACCAAATGTCACGCTATGCATTTTGCAGTGCATTGAACTTGAGCGTGTGCGCATTTATGAAACTTTAATTATTTGGCTGGCACAAATTAAACAAAACTATAGAGCTATTATTAATTGCTAGCTAGAGTGTAATGGCTAATTTCTTATAAGCAATTATTATTTTTAATTATAATGCTAGTTTGCAAATATATTCTTTAGAACCTGAAGCTTTTTGTATGTTTTTCGTAAGCAATATTATGGGACAAATGTTTATTAAGCTCTTTGATTAGTCTACAATTAAGTTATTCTTTAGTTAAATTATTAAATAAATGATTTAAGTACAATATTCAATACAAACTTGCACTTTGGTGGTTGCACTTAAATCAGTTTAGCTAAACCTGACGAGCGTGCGCCTTCTCCAACGCTCAGTCTTCTACTGAAGTCAAAACAAAACTGACCGACCTCAAGTGAGCAAGCGAAAGCAGCGCTGCTCGCGTTCGTTCTTCGGCAAAGAGTCTTCGCTGCTGTAACAGAACAAAAGCTACGCTGCTTTGTTGCTGCGAGACAGCCGAACGCACGATGTGTGCGTGAGACTGCAGGTAAAAACCTTACAGCGAGCGCGAAAGCAGCGCTGCTTTCGGTCGTATGCGCTCGATCGCTCAGCGCTGCTGCAGCCGAAAGAGAGCGCCAATGTTTTGCTACTGCCAAAGCGCTCACTGTGCATCGTACGATGGAGCACGTGGTTTTCATTTTGACTGCAGCTAAAAACTTTCCATGAGCAGCAGACTGAAGACTGACTAAAGACTTCGTACCCATTGTGCGTGTTTGTATTGAAGCTGGCGCTCGATTGCTCTTCGCTGCTGTAACTGAACGAAAGCATCGCTGTCGACAAAGCGAGAGCACGAGTTGTGCATCGTACGATGGGAACATGTGGTTTTTGTTTTGACTGCAGCTAAAAACTTTCCATGAGCAGCAGACTAAAAACTGATTGAAGCCTACGTGCCCATTGTGCGTGTTTGTATGCGAAGTTTTCTTACATGTGAAGAATAGTTTAATATGTAGTAGCTTTGTTGCTTAGTTTATTAAGCAATTGTCTAATTAATATGTTCAGCTAACTTTTTGTTGCCATTATAAATTTCTTTGCCCCCACTTATGTAACTTTGCTGCTTACCTGTCCATTCACGCCCTTGTCCTCATCGGTGGCCACCACCTTGATCACTGGACTGCCATTGGGCGCACCCTCCTCCACTTTGGGATAGTAAGTGCCGCAGTCCTTGAACACAGGCTTATTGTCGTTAACATCGGTGATGAAGACAACAACCACAGCAGTGGATGTGTGAATTGTCTGATCGCCATTGACGCAGCAGGAACCATCATCCATGGCAGTCACATTCAGTTCGTACTTGTCGCGGTCCAGGCTAATGGCTTTGTTATGCAGACGAATGACACCGGTGATGTCCTCGATCACAAACTGGCCCGAGCTGGTGCCGCCGCCCACAAAGCCAAAGCGCACATTGTCGCCATCTTTGTCGCTGGCAACGACAGTGGTGACCAAAGTATTGGGACCGGCATTCTCATCCACATTGGGTGTGTAGACTTGTTGCGAAAACTTGGGCTCCTCGTCGTTCTTGTTCTTGGTGTAAACACGCACAGTAGCGGTGCCTGATTTGGCGGGTTCGCCTTTATCCTTTGCCGTGACCAGGAACTCATAGTAGGCATTATTGTTGTCCGCATCGAGCTGCTTGTTGTTGACTATAATGCCATTGGAGTCGACAGCGAAATGATCATCGGATACCAGATATTCGATTTCCGCATTGGCGCCAGAGTCCGCATCCATCGCCTTGACACGCAATATGCTTGTGCCCAGCGGTATGTCCTCATCCACATTATGCGCCTGATAGTCCGGCAGCTCGAACTTGGGCGCATTGTCGTTAACATCGGTAACGCGTATGACAAGCTGCAGGCAAATTGAGATACGAAAATTAATTTTTTATTTTTTTTTTTGTTAGCTTTCTATGTAATCCAAAACCTACATCAACCATCATGGAGAAGCCACCCGAGTCCTCTGTAGCTGTCACAATCAGCGAATAAACGTGCGGTTGTCGCAGGTCCTCAAAGTCCAGCTCCTTGGCCAGCTTCACAATGCCCGATGTGGGTCCAATGTTGAATGTGCCCGCACCCTGTCCCTGGGCCTTCAATGTATAGCGTATCTCGCGGTCCGCAAAGGATTTGGCCTTTACCGAAATGATGCTGGAAAAGCAGAAAAGAAAAAAATGAAAGCAATGACAGCAATGTGAGCATAAAGTGAAAGATAACACACATAATGAGTGGGCGTGGCAGCAACTGTTGTCATGTGAGCAATATGCAAATTTTTGTATGCAAATACAGTGGAGCTTGCCTAGAGAAAATGTGCTAAGATTCAAACTTAATGAAGCATCATATTTTATTATCGAATTAGTTCTCTTTTGGATTAAATATTTGTTATTCAAACCAATATATTTTATAAGCATTTTCTAATCCATATTTAGTTAAAAAAAAATAAAAGTTGAAGACTTTATGAATTTTAACAAATATTAAATTTCCATGTTTTAATTCATTGGGAAATCTGCGTGTATTAAAAAAATGCATTTAATTTTTAATTCTTGAAGTCTTTTTGTCTTATTTTTAAAATTTGCAGTACTTAAATTTTATTATTAATTATTTTTATATTAGTATTTATTTTAATTTCAAAAAATCACATATAATTCCTTTAAATATTTATTTGCTTTCACAGGTTTTAATTTGAAGCCCTAAATTTGGTTTTCTATGTTTTGAAATACTTTTGTTAGCGTTCACTTTAGCGCTAGTCCACTGTAGCTCTTACATATTAAGTAGCTTTGCTGAACAACGAGAGTTTTGCATTGGAGGAGGACTCTGCTCTGCTCTCTGGCGTTTTGTCACACGCTCCACTGGCTTTTGACAGTTGTTTTCCTATTGGAATTTTCAATGAGCCAACGCAGGAGGAGCAGCAGCCTTGTTAGCCACAGTCGCTGACAGTCCCACACTCGATTGTCATGCACCAATTCGCATAAGTTTCATTGGCAGCCAAACATTAATTTGCATACATTTGTGTGTGTGTGTATGAGTGTGTTCACTTTACTTACTCGGAGTCCTTTTTCTGATTCTCTGGTATTTCGGCCTCATAGTTTTGCATATAGAACTGAGGCGCACGCTTGCCGCCCACAATGGACAGACGCTCCTCGGGCGTGCTCTGGAAGCGACGATCGTCCACTTTGCCGTTCTGATCCTCAGCCTTGACATAGAGCACATATTCCATATCGAGCTGGAAGAGATCTGTGCCGCGCGTGCGCACCACACCCGAACGCTCATCGACCTCAAAGCGTCCGCCCGTGCGATCGCGCACAATGAAGTAATGTATATTATGATCCGTATCCGGATCGCGTGCCTGAAGCGTAAACACGGGCGTATTGGGTGGCGCATTTAGTTGCACCACCGCCTGCATGGGCAGTGGGCGATTAATAAAATACGGCGGCTCATCGTTAACGTCTTTGACTAAAATAATCACACGCTGGTTGTCCGTATACTTAATGCCAGCTGCAAGAGAGAGAGCGAGAGCGAGAGAGAGAAACAAATTATTAGCATACAAAGAAAAAAACTTTTGCATATTCATGCGCATATTTTAAGGCAAATTCTTTGTGCTAAAAAGTTTTGCCATTGTTATTACAACTAATGGTTAGTTTGCTAGAGAGAGAGAAACTTGTGGGGGTGGCTGGGCAAATACTTTTAGCCCATACTGTGTCTGTCTGTCGCGCTGTCGACGCGTGAAATTTAAAGCGCTCCAATTTCACTTAAGCCATTCAAATGCAATGAGCTGTAAAAGCAGCAGTCGTGTCTACCTGCCGCAAAAATGTTGCAAGGTTGCCACTTAGCCTAGCTAACAAGTTGCATGTGCCATTTGTTAACTTAAACTATTATTTATGGCATTATTTTGCTAAGCATATTATTTTATAAATTGAATATAATTAATAAAAATATAAGATATGATATGAAAAATTAAGTTACAATAAATATATATTTAATTTTATTATGTACATCGACGCTTATAATTTTTAAAATTTTTTTTTTGCACAATAAAATTATTTTATATTTATAAAACTTTTTTTAAATTTTCTGCTGCACTTTGTTCAATTGTTAATATTTAATTATTACAGTCACTTGCATGTTTGCTACACTTAAACAAAAAATAAAGCTAACAAGTTTCAATTTCCAAATATTTTCTGCTGTTGCTTTTTTTTGTGTTTGCAGCTCAAATTAATGCAGTAGCCAATTTTTTCTGTTTTCAACTAAAAAAATCAATAAAAGGAAAGAAAAAACTGCCGCCTGTGCGAGGGCCAAGTGGAAAAATAATAAAGCTGGGGTCGCTTTTGGCAAAAGGAAAAAAAAACAACAAAATAAAAAGAAATGTCTGCAGCGGAAAATACCAATCATGTTGTTGTTGTTGTTGTTGTGGGGCAGGCAACAATAAAAGCAAACAGAGGCAGCCTTACAACAAGGCACAGGAACTGCTCGTGCAACAAAATGGGGTACGATGCTGGCTGCCGCATATTAGAAACATGTGTTGGCGTGTCTGTGTGAGTTTCAAGTGTAGTGGTAGACAAATAAGACAGACGATTTGCTTGCCCTTTGCTCAAAAAGCTCAAAGCAAGCGAGCCAAGTAATTCGAGCGCTATAAAGGGGGGGCAGCAGAAAATAAATATCAAAAGGAGCTAGCGATAGAGAGAGAGACCAAGAGTGGGGCGCACATGTGTAATTTGTCAAGTGCAGCCAAAGTGAATTGTAAACAGCCTAACACAGGTGCCACACCCCCCACCCAAGCACACACAAGCTTTAAGCCTAAGCTATTTGCAAATAAAGAAAAGTTGAAAGAGCGCAAGAAAATGCCTAGCAAATATTTTATGCCTTTGCAAGTTTCAGGTAAAAGTTTGCTGCTAGCTAAAAAATTTAAATGCAACTAAAAGATAGAAAGCATAAATGCAAGCGCGCAGTCCTTTGTTGTGCCACATGCCACACGCCACAAAGCCAGCAGCAGCAGCAACAACAAAATGGCGGACATCCGTGGCGGCAATGCATATGATGGAAACACAGAAGACTTAAAGCGTAGTCAAGTGTAAGCGAGAGAGAGAGACACAGTCGCTATAACAATAGACAACAGTCTACATTTATTTTTATTTTTTATCTTCATTCTAGACATTAGCTCAAGTGCTTTTGTTGACTTAAAAAAATGACTCAAGCTTTTGCTTAGCTTTAATTTGTAGCCAGGCACTCAAGTTGAGTAATTTTTATTCAATAAGCGTTAATTCTAGGCTCTAAACTTTTGCTGCTAAGCCTGCTTTACAATTAAGTCTTAGACTTTAACAAATAAAATTTTCTTCACTCATTTCATTAATAACTAATAGCAGCCTTTGCTCTCTTGCTCTACTATTTATGTATTTATTTACTAATTGTAAGATTTACTCACTTTTTGCTTAAAAGAAAATTATTTTGTTTACAGTAGTAAAGAAATTCGCACAGTAGCACAAAAGCATTTAAACTAATTTGAAATATTGCTTGCCAGCTTCAACTTTGTCAAGTTAATCACTTTCCACTGTTTCACGTTCTTCCTTTCTCATTTTACCCACGCTCAGCAGCGCTCTGCTTACGCGCCAAGGCAGCGACGCATAAGAGAGAGCGCGCATCGTTGAGAGAGCGTTTCGTCTCTGCTGTGCTGCTTGAGCGAGATTCGCCGTTACTATGGCTGAGTTCTATTGAAAAACACATGTGCGCATATTACGGGATCACCTCTCTATCGACTGCGCTGCCTTTGTCGCTTAGCTTATTGCTGACTGCCGAATTTTTCCACCGCCTGCTGCTCTTTCTAGTCATGCGAGTTTGTTCTAATTCTTAGCTTAGTTAAAAATGTTCTGATTTCATTTTCTCTCACATCACTATTATACATACATATGTATGTATGTACATAACTGTTTTCATTTGTTGTTGTTGTTGACAACAAACCAGAGCTGCTTACTTTTTTCTTAGTCTACTGCTCTATTCAATAAAATGTTTAACTTTGCAATTTTATTTAGTCTTTTTTTTTTTTACTAAATATAAATAAGCTAGCTAGTCGGTATTTCTTTTATCCACTTCTGGTAGGTAAATTCCCAAACACCTTTATTTTAATTAAATAGCAATTCTCAGCTAACAGCTTAACTGCATTAGCCCTCTCTCTATTTCTCTTTCTCTTTTGCAGTTTGCTTATGCCAACTTAGCGTTAGTTGCTGTTTATTAGCATTTAGTAACAATTCTAAGCGTGTTATGCTTTTATCACTAACCGCAGCAGCTTATTAAGAAAAAAGTCAGAGGCAGCAGCTCAGACTCAGACTCAGACTCAAAGACTCTTAAGAAGTCAAAGCTGCTCCTGCTGCAGTTTTAATGCCTCGCTCATCACTGGCAAGGGAGTAAAAGCATTGTCAGCAATAAGCCAAAAGATTCAGACGCTAAAGCTAAAGCTAAAGCCTTGCCAAGGGGATGCCGTATTGTGTTTATTGTTGCTGCAGCTACCAAAAACAGAATAAGAAAGAAAAAGGACCCGGAAAGGCGTTCGTGGGGCGCGTGGCTTTGTCTGCTTTGCTTTGCACTTGAGCAGCAAACAATGCAAGTGCTGAATCTCAGTAGTAAATTGCTGCGCATAAAAATTGAATTTCTTACATGGAAAATTGACAACTGAAAGTTGTCTGGCTCTACTCTATACATAAATTTCGCATACGTGCTAACATAAGCAAAAAAAAATAAGTCCTCACAACATTTTGTGAAATTTATTTTAATGCTTCTCTAATGTGATGTCATCCGCTGCGGAAGCGAGAGAAGTGAGAGATTTAATGGTCTGGCATAAATGAGTTAAAGTTACAGTGTAATTTTAATGCCAAATTGACTAGTTTATATAAATGAGCAAACAAGGCATAGGAAAATAATAGAAAATGTTACAAATATTTGTTTACAATGAACATAAATATTGCCCAATTATTGGCATTTTTTATTGGACTACATTTATTATTAATCAGTAGTCAATAAAATTAGCACTAAATGAAGTTCAGTTGTACATTGAGCTGCAAATATTTATTGCAAATTGTATAGAAATAAACAATTTAATTAGATTTGCTAAAAGTGAAGAAGAGAATTATATTTAAAAACAGGAAATAAGAACAACAATAGCATTAATTGTTAACTTTTATTCTTATGACTATTTTAAACGAAGATTTCTTTGCTTTAAGCGGCTTTAAGTTTTGTATATTCTTTAAGTTGTCAACTAAGCATTTGTAATTTTATTTTATTTATTTTCAGTTACTTTGAAAGCTCATTGCTGTCATTTTATGTGACAAACTTGCTGCTACATTTTTTTTTGTTTTAATGATTGCAACAAATTCTCTATCAGCATAAAGTTTTTGATTTTTTGACACCCTTTAACTTAATTCCCCGCTGCAATAAACTTTTAACAACAACAAGTCAACATTACTTGATTGTTACTTTTCCGCCATTTAACTTTGACCCCTCACTTATAACTTTGTAGACATAACCCTCACACTTAATGTCGTACAAACAATTGACACTGTCGCCTTATCAAAAAAAAAGAAGAAGGTGAAAAGTTGCAAAGAAAAGTAAAAAATTATGTTTGCGCTCTTTGCTTGATTAAAATGCAGTCAAGCTGAAAGGTCTTTCTTCTTCTTCTCTTTATTCTATTTGATTTTTGGTTTAGTAGCCCCCCAATGAGTTTCTTCATTTATACGCTTCATTTTTCTGCTTCTGACTTGCGGCTACGTTTTATGATTTCGATAAATACGTGGCCATAGCCACGTAGGTTAGCTCGTCGTTACGTCTTTTATGACTCCCTTAATATTTGCGTTATGGGGTTGGCATATATCCATTCCATATACTTTCATATTTCTTGCCTTGCGCTTCGATTTTTTTGATGGGCGTGTGCAGTTAATGAAGCTGCCAAGACCAACACACACAAAGGCCAAAGCTACAAAGCTCAAGTCAAATATTGAAACTTATTGAAGCAGAAGTTGTGAGCTGTATAAAAGACTTTGTTGTAAGTTTTTGTCTGAGTAAATATCGTAAACAAGAAAGCAGACAGCAGAAATATTCACTTTAGAGGGTGTCGGAATATTCTCATAAATTTCGTTCAATATGTGAAACATTTTTGTGAAGCTTAAATAAAAAAAATAAAACGCAAAATAAAAAAAAAATTCACAAAACTAATTGATATATAAATATTTGTCAGACGAATTCTATGATTTTCTATGATTTTTATCTAAAATAATCAAGAAAATGTCGCAATATTTTCATTTTACTTGAAAATAATGCCAAAGTAATAATAAAAATATTTTAAAATAATTCTGTTATTTTATGAAATTCAAAGCTACATAATCTGTACTATTTATATGAATATAAATTTTTTTTTTTAATTTATATATAATAATATTCTCATATATCATTTCATAGTTAATTATTGCAGCTTTAAACAAAAGCGCAGCAACTCAATTGAGACATAAATTCTTATTAATTTGCCTGTTTTGTATTTTGTCTTGTCAGCCACTAAGTAATATGCTAAATACGCTTATCGATTAACTAGTCACATTACTTAGCTGCTTAGGCACTTAGGAGTGAGTGTGAGAGCGAGAGAGAGCTAAACAGGTTAGTCCAGCTGTGCGTAGCTTGTGGCTAATGAAAACATTTGGAGAGGCATTTAGGAAATTTGTCATTGCAAATCAGTGGCAGCTAACACAAGCAGCAAGAGGAATGAGAGAGAGAGAGAGAGAGAGAGAGGGGGGGGAGAAAGACTGTTAGTGGCTTAAAGCACAGCGTGCAGTCTTCAGTTTAAGATTGAGACATTTAACACCTGCAAGCAGCAAAAGGCAGCAACGAGTTCTTTGCATGCAAAAATATGCGACAGCAGCAGTTAAAAATAATGTTATAGCTGCTGCTGCTGCTGCTGCTTCTTCTTCTCTCTATAAAGACCTTTAGTTTAGTGGGTGTCACATTTCTTTTTCTACTACGTTCTACTTTCACATAAAGTTAACAAACTTAGCACATGCATTGCCATAAAGCATAAGCGCGTCATTATTTTAGTGCGCCCCAAGTCGCTTTAATTGCCAATCTTAAGCAAACATTAATAAATTAATTAGCGCACTCAAGCATAGAGCCCTCGCCCACATTAAAACGAAACTCTTAAGGCCTCTGCTAGCATTAACAGCAACTTCAAAATTAACTGCCAAGTAAGCTGCTGGCAAAATAATAAATTTCGCAGCTTATTTAGTTGCCAGCGCCGGAGCTTGCAATGAAAATATAAATTCTTTTGCTAGAGCGCAGCGCAGCGCCCGAAGTTGTTGTATGCAAATTGCAAGTTTATTTTAAAAGAAGTTAGAGCGCTAAGAGGTGGCAGTTAAAATAAATTAAAAATAAATATTAAAGTTGGCGGGCAAAAGAAAGAAAGAAAGAAGCTTGCAGAATTTCTTGCAATTTTAATCGCAGAGTAAAAAGTGAGAGGTAGAAACTTTCAAGCAAAATATATTTAAACAATATTAATATACAATTTTTTTAATTAAAAGCTGTACTATATTTGTTTATGAACATTTGCCAGACCTACGGTTGTTAATCGTAAGCAAATAAATACAAATTTGTAAAATTTAATGAGCAATCAAATTTGTATATTCATTTTTTTTAGCATTTTTTGTATTATATTTTTTACATATTTTTTAAATATTTAAAATATTTTTTATATATTTTTTATGATAACAACTGAGGCACTAAATTTAATTTGCTTCTTTTGAGCATAAACTAAACTATTTAAATTATTAACTCTTAATACAAGCGACACAACGAAACTTTCAACTTTTCAATTTAATTGTTATAAGGACATAAAATATTTATGTTATAAGGACTGCTCCTCATTTCATTCAGTGCACTGCCTAATTAACTGTCACTTTAATAGAGCAACAGTCATATTGCTGTTGTTAGCAGGCAGGCGCCTCACATTTAAAGCAGCTTGCCACAGCTTGTGGCAAGTTTAGCATGCAAAGCCTGACAAAGCACAGTGGGCTGCAGCCCACAAAGTAAAATGAAATTGCGCACATGGCAGACATTAAGCGAAAATTAATGAAATTTTCTAGCAGGTGTACAAACAGGCTATAGCTCAGGCTTGATCCGCTGCTGCTGCTGCTGCTTTAGTTTTAGCATTGGGGTGGGGCTGGGGCTGGGGCTGGGCGTTGCCTTTTATCTGGCTCAACTGACACGACTGTTATCCAGCCATCAGCCATGCTAGCTGATTGAGTTTGATGGCGATTTTGTTTGTGTGTGTGTGTCGACTCCGCTGACTTGATTGCAATTTTAGCCCCAAGTGCGCACGGCAGCAGCAGCAGGAGCAACCAGGTGGTGCATACCAATCAAAGCCATGGCAGCTGAGTTGAGCCTCAGCTAACAGCTCAGTCGAGTCATTAAGCCCTGCAGCGCTAGCGAGAGCAAGCTGTGTGGCATGCCACATTTGTTTTGATTTGCTTTGATTTCTGCCTACAAATTTTCTTAAAGTTATAGCAAAACCTTAAGCAAGTTAAAACAGCATAGTAATAATATTCTTAGAAATTAATCCACAAGAAACTTGCCCAAAGACTTGAATGAAACTGCTTTTAAAAATATGTAACTAAAAAAAGAAAATTATTAAAGTGACATAAGTCAATAAATTAAATAAATAATTTGTTGCCAGCGCTTTACCAACCAAGTTAGTCTAGTTGTGTAAACTTCTCTATCTTTAATAATAAATATAAAAAATTAAATAATTTAAAAACTCTTTATAAATACAGCGTAAATTTTGTGAATTAAATCATATTGTTTTTAAAGCATTTAAAGCCTTAAATAAATATGCACTAGTCTCAAAAATATGTAAATAAATAAATTTATATTTATATGAGTTTCTAATAAAGTCTAAATGAATTGCAAATTTATTGCAAATGCAATACATAGACACATATTTTAGTGATTAGTGAACTGCATAAATTGCTGTATTACCTTTGGCTTTAACTGTGATAAATGTTTTTATTATATTATGCAAACTAATTGCAAAATGATTTAAGCTGCTCAAGTTCAATTGGCGCTAAAAAGTGTGCTACAAATTTTTAGCTACTTAAACTCAAGCGATTTAATTTGATTTACTTTTAGCATGAATAGACAAAATTGTTTGTATGCCCATTGAGATATTATCGCTAGGCTCAGCACAAATTGCTCAAATTAAAAGTAAATATTCAAATTTTCGAACGCAAATTGCGCATTAAGCGTTGTAAACGTTACGGCTGCCAATTGTTGTTGTTGTTATTGCTGCTGACAACTGACACGCACTTTGGCATTCAATAAAGTTGAAACCACACAATGGTGCAGCAATTTACACGCAGCTGACCCATGTTGTCATTAAACCTCTGTGTGTACCGAGGCCAATACCCAACTGAGAGCAGCAACAACAAAATGCACAAGCGGGCAAAGCATTTTGCATTTTAATGAGTGAAATGGCATTTCGATTGATACCGCCCCCACCCAGCCAAGCCTCGAACAGTGATTGCAGCCAGCAAATAGTCCTGGGCGGCAGTCCTGTCCGTCCTGCTGTCGCTTTAGTTAACACAGCACAATTTCATGTTAGCATTTGGCAAAAGCACAAAATTTTTAACCAATGTCCTTTAGGCTTGTGTTTAGCCCAGAGTCCTTTTTGCAGCCAGCACACACACACACACACATGTGTGCTCACAATTTATATTTGCTCTGTGCTAGCAAAAATGGCAACTGGCCAACGCAGTTTACTCCCCACCTGCTGTTTGATTTGTGTGCAGTGTCTACCAAAAAAAAAAAATAAAATATCATTATTATCGATGTGCGCGTACACTATAATTAAATTATTTTGTCTGCATGCAGTCGCTCTCTCTCTCTCTCTCTCGCTCTGTCTCTATTAAAAATAACATGTGCTAAAATATTTATTTATTAAGCTCGCTGCTAGTGAAAATTAAATATTTTTTGCTGTCGCCTGCTGCCTTTTTGTTGAATTAGTTTTCAATTTTGCCTTTTTTTTTCTATAAAAATTAATTGAGTTTCATATTGCAGTGCGCATTTTTTTTAATAAAGCTGTGTATCATTTATTGCTGCTACAAAGGACTCAGAAATTGGATAAATCAAATACTTTGCATAAGCTCAAACTGCTAAAACTTTTGTTTAAATTTAAACTTAATTTTGGCAGCTTTGAAGTAAATAACAATTAATTGTCTGCTCGTTTAGCTTTGATGCTTTGACTGCGACTAGCCACGCATCAAATTCAATTTAATGTCAGGGCACAAAAATCAATAGAAACTAAGCTAAGCAACCAAATTGAGCGAAAAGTAAAATCACTGACATGTGAAATTTTATGCATCAATTGGCGCACCACGGCACTCAAATCAAGTGTGAGCACACTTTTAGCAGCCAGTGTGTGCTGCGCTGATAACTTAATTTACATTTTGACCCAAGTCGCTGCTAATTAGACCATGACGTGTTATTGTTGAACCCACCAAAAAATACAAACAAAGCAACAAACGAGCTGCGAAGCAAACACAAATCACAGGATTGCAATTTATGCATAAATAACGGCACACTCGCCCACAGGACACGCATAGCAGCGAGCAGCCCCCTTTTTTTGCGCTTGCCACATTGTGTTGCAACATTGACTTGCGGCCGCGCCGTTTGCTTCGTTCTGTTTGTAATAAACGCAATTTGTGCCATGAATTATTACTGCGGCTGTTACTTTGTTTGCTACAGCTACAAAAAAAAAAAAGGAAAAAATTTATTTACAGCCTAAGGCATTTTTGAACTTTTGCCTGCAGCACTGAAAATTGCTACAATTTGCAAAAAACCTAACCAAAGTTTTGCGCTTTAAATCAAACTCAACTTTTTTCATTTCTATGCCAAACTAACAATATATCAAAACGCAAAAATAAACTGATTGATGGATTTGCCAGCTTGATAGACATTTATGTATAAATATGCAAAATAGAATTTTTTTCTGCTAACGCTTTTGTTATTGTAATAAATATTTATAGCGCAGAGGCTGAAAAGTTTGCTTAGGCAAAAGCAAAAAAGCGCAAATGCAAAAATATTGCAAAAAGTTTTGGCTCATGCGGAAAAATATGTAAATAATTAAAAGTTTGTTACACATATAATAAAAATCAAAATGAAAGCGTCAAAATGTTAAAGTTTAAATGGCATAAAATATGTTAAGTGTATGTAAATGATTTTATTTCATTTTACAAAAATAAAAAAGTGCAACAATATAGCAAAATAAATGCAGAAAAATATGCAAATAATTAAAAGTTTGTTTTATGTACTTAAAAAACAGAATCATAACATAATAATATAAAAGCAAAGTGAAAATAAATTGTAAAGTTTATTAATTTACGCTGCTTGATTTAATTATATATGTAATTTAGCTTTTCATGCACTTTTGTTTATATATTTATGCTATAAAAAATTTTATATATTTGTTGCATTATGCAATAAGCCTGCATATTTTAAATATTAAAAAAGCGACATAAGCAATGCTGCAGTCAAATGGCCAATGATGTGTGACAGATTAACAACAGTCTGCTGGTTACAACAGCAACAACAACAACAAAAGCTTTAAAATAAAACAGCAGAGTTTCAAAAACTGTCAGCGGCAGTGGCAGCAACAAAATACACAAGAGCGAGAGCGATATTAAAGTTGTAGCTAAAGCTGAAATTGCCTAAAGGCAACTTATACACACACACACACACAGACACAATGTAACGGCGTCTGTAACCAAAATGGCGCCGGTTGCTATGGCTGCCGCCAGGATAAAGCAGCTGCCTTTGTCGCACTGCGCCCAAAAATTATAAAAAGGCAACAGCAGCAGCAGCAGCAGCAGCAAATCCAAAACTCACTCGCATCTTACCGGCGTCTGTTATTTAGTTTTTGGCAATGGCTGCTCAAAATGGCTGCCGTTGCAGGCATAATGTGTGTGTGCAATAAATAATTTGTGCAGTCAAAACAGGAACTAAACGACAAATGGCAGCCAAACACGAAAAGCTAACGAAAACTTCACGTAACTCGAGAAGCTGCTGCTGCTGCTGCTGCTTGCCGGACAAACGACAAACTTATCCGGCAAAAAGTAAGAAAACCACCCCTAAAACTAAGGGGTAAACGACTGACTAAAACGTGCCTTCCTGGCACAAAACGCAAACTGGCAAAAAGTTTGGCGTTAGAAAATTTTTATGCTACGCTTTGACTTTTGTCAATAATATTATTAGTTTACTTTTTGCTTCTTATTGCTGATTTTGTACTCAAAGAGAGAAAAACTTCAAGTGTGTGAAGATCAGCATAAAATTATATTTGCTTTGACAAAATTTGATTAGCAAAATTCGCTGGAAATATTTTTTAAATTCCATTGAAATTATTTTCACAGAATTTACAACAGATTAGTGAAAATTTTAAAAATAAATTACTGCTAACAAAATTGAAGTAGTTCGTAAGTAATTCAAGCTATTTTTTCCTTAACTATTTTTTAATTTTAGTAATTTTTTTAACTTTTATAAAACTGTTTTAGTTGCTAAACTTCATTCTAATAGCATCAGCTACAAATCAACGAATTTTGCAATTTTATTGTACTTTGTAGCCAACAAATTTTTTATTATTTTGTTTCGCAACTCTCAAAGCTAAATCCCCGCTTATATTTTTATTCATTGCACTTGGGTTTAAACAAGTTTTAAATTGATGCAATCAGCTGTAGATAGTACAAGTGCCTTGCCAAATGTTGACCAAAACAAATTGAATTTTGATGACTGCACACACAAGAAAAAAAAAACATATTTTGCTAGTTTCATAGAGAGCACACACAACGGCAATTTTATTGAAGCCGGAGAAAAATATTGTTTGTAGCCCATTGCTGAGGGGGGGAGGGTCGCCCATAAAAATATGGCAAAAACTAATCATAGAATGGCTTCCATTTCTCTCTTGCTCTCTTTGTTGTGCGTAGAGTGTGTTGAAATTCAATTGTAATTTTATGTTGCATACTTTTGTGTGTTGTCGTGTAATTTGTTTAAAATTACACAGCTCTGAGTTTATAAAAGAATAAACAGCAAAATTGAGCTATGTAATAAACTACAAATTACTAGAGAGCAAGTAGCTTTGATAAGTAAATGTCTGTTATAAGATATATACTAATAAGCTACACTGTAGCTTAGTTGTTAAATTGAGAATCGCAGAGAGGACTAAAGCATAAACATTTTGATATTTTTATATATTTTTAACTTGCTATACACACATTTTTTTATTTAATTAATTTCAACAACTGTCTGTTTAATACTCCCAATCTATAAGTTTACAACAAAAACATAATTTTAAATACTTTTAAATTTAGTTTTAAATATTTTATGTCGACTGTTCATAGTTAATATTAAATAAATAAACAGTTTGTTGTCTGCTTTTGAAAAATATAATAAATGTTTTATTTTGCTATTAATATTCATTTAATATTTATCTTATATTTATTACCCACATATGTTGCTATTCCAATTCCCATTTGGTTACTTAGCCCACTTTACTTAGCGCCAAATAAAATGTTGTTACAAGCAATTTTAAAAGCTTGTTACACACACATCATGACTGCCTGTCTGTCTTTATTTGTCTAGCCAAAAATCAAATCACAAACAAGTAGGCAGGCAAATTTTAATACAAACGACGTTGCCTGCCATACGCATGAGTAATTTTCCATGTTAAGTGATTCAAACTGAATGCGTATTCCATGTAAAAACGAAAGCGAACGCATGTTTGATTTATTTTTGATGTAGCACAAAGCAGAAATAAATTAGATTTCGATATTTGTTTAATTTTGGGCAGCAATTAAGGCACTGACAGTCAAGTGTCTAATTATGAGCATAATAATTTGCTAAAATAAGCGCCTAACGTGACAATTAAAATGCAAATTGCAATTTAAAGTGCAAGAGAGCTGTTAACGCACTAAATTGACAGTCGACAAAATTTGTGTGTGTGTGTGTGTGTGGGTTGGTGGCTTTTGTGGTTTGATTGTGGGTTTTTTGTTTTTGGTCAGTCAGAGCAAAACGATTTGCATTTTTAATTCGATTTAAGATTGAAAACCAAACCGAGTGTAATACACTTTGTTGTTGTTGTTTTTGTTTTTATGCAATTGCATTGTTTTTAAGCTCGAAGGTTATGCTTCACTCTCTAGTGTAAACTTTAGCGCACAATGAATTTTATGTAGCGTAAACTTCAAACTTTTTACTAAATATGCGCAGCAAGCTCAGGCTGTCACAGCTGCCACGCCCACTAGGGGGGAGGGCCATGCAAAATTTATGTCGCGCAAGTTGTAGCGCTGCTGTCGCTTCTGCTCTTCAAAAATTTAGGCCAAAACACTTTTAGCAGCTAGGGCGCTGCGCTATGTGTGTGTGTGTGTGTGGCAACAACATGCTGCTTGCAACATGCCTGACATAACTGTTATTTATGCAGTTGCATCAAGTTTAGAATTATTTGTGCAACGCTCACATAAAATGGAGCGACAATATTAATCAAGATTAATTGAGCGAGCAAACTGAGCTGAGCTCAGCTGCTAAATTTAAATTTTACATGCTAGAACTAATTGATTTGCTTTATACATAAGCTGCATAAATATTTTATTAAATTAGCTCAAACTAACAAAGTTGACTTAGGCATAAGCAATTAACTCTGAGACTGAGACTGAGACTTGCAACCTCAAGGAATTTGAGTTATTTTAGCTATGCTAGGCATGCATATAAAATATGAAATTAATGCTTAATTAAGCCAAGTTCTTGATAAAGACAATGCCACTAACTTATGCAAGTGTGTGTGTGTGTGTGTGTCTTTTAATTATAACTTTGTGAGTGAGTACAAAATTTACATTTTCATAATTTATGTGCGTGTGTTGGTGTGCAATAAAAATTAGCACACACACTGTTGCATGTTGCATGCATTTTTACAGTCAGCAGTTGCACCCAGCCACCCACTTTTATTGTATGCGCTGCTTTTAGTTTTACGAGTCCTTTGTTCGTGTTATTAGCTCAACATTAGTTTTGGCTAACGCTGCTGCTTTTGTCGTTTCGTGTCCGTGTTGCAGGTTTTTGTGGCAAGCAAAACTTTTTTTATTTTTATCGCAGCAGCAAAAAGTTGGGCAACTCTTGTGGGTTTCGTTGCAATCTTTGCACACACACACACACACATGCATAACTTCATATTATCAGCAATTCCCCAATGCGCTCAAATGCTGTCTCAAGTACAGTGCTTACCATATTTATATTGACTTGTATATAAATGTTATACAATTTATTTAAAACACGCATTTCTATTTTCAAAAAACAACAACAGCAACTGCGCTGAGCGCAGCGCTTCAATTCGCTCTTGTTCGCTCTCTGCGCTCTTGCGTTTCATTTCCATTGCGTTCCACTTGCGTGCGCGCTCTCGCGCTCGCTCTCTCTTTAGCTTACGCTCTCTGCTTACGTCGCTGCCTTCGTCACTTTACATTTTAAATGAATGAATTGCGCGTAAATTTTTTTTTATTTCCTAGGCCGAGTGCATTGCTTTCTAAAGTATTTTTGTCTCTTTTTTTTTTACTATAATGAATTATGTTTATCTCTGGGCATGCATGTCCTGGCTGCACACAAGTGGCTTTACCCATCCTTGCTGCTTATTTTTAGTTGTCTCTGCCTCTGCCTCTGCCGCAGTGTGCGTGACACATAAATTAACTCGAGCAGCAGCAGCAGCAACCGTTACAATCAGTTCTATGTGCATCGCATACAAAATACGCTTTGCCTACCTCTTGCTCATCCGTCTCCTCTCTATTCTCAACTAGTCACATGATATATGTCGACGCCCATTGATTGTCGCATGTGCAAGTGCTAAGGACTAAGGATGCTCAAGTGCCATACACTCCAAGTTCCCAGCGTTTTTTCTACAAATTTGTGTGCACTTGAGACAAAGTAAATGATTTTCCTATAATAACTAAATTGTTGTAGTTTGCAACTACATTTGAACTTAGCCGACTATGGTATACACTTTGATATACAGGAAATTTATTTATTTACACAGCTACAACTTTCAGCATATTTAAAATGTTACTCTAATTCTTTAAACTAAATTGTAGTAGCTTCTAGTTGCATCTACCTGACTTTAATATACACTTTGGCATAAAAAGTCGCAAGCTCTACCTCTAAGCAATTACTGTATACACTTTTGCTTTGCTTCAAATGTTGCGCTAATTTTTTTAACTGATCCGCAGTAAGTTTTTGTTGAACCTACACGACTATAAAATACACTTTTGCGCAAAAAGCGGCAAGCTGTACTAAATATGCACTTTTAGTATATTTAATATGTAACTCTAATTTTGTAGACTAAATTGTTGAAGCTGCTGAGCTATAATATACACTTTTTAGTCTATTTAAAATGCTAGTTAATGAACCAACTGCAGCATACACTTTTACATTTTCTTACATTGCGCACATTTCTCTATTTTTTTCTCTATTATTTTCTTTGTTTGCATTTCCGCAATTTTTAATTAATCCAGCCACACTTAATAAGTTCATGCCAAAGCAAACAATGACAATATGTTTTTTAATGAAAACGCACAACGAGCAGCAATGAAAGAGATGAAGTGCGACACTTTGCAGCTGCAATATGAATGAATGTTGCTACTGAATGTTGTTGTTAATTGAGTGACAGTTGAACAAGCAGCAGCAACCAGTGCCCAAACACCCACAGCTAGCAACGCGGAAAAACTGCGCCAGAAAAAAAAGAAGAAAAAAAACATAAAAGGGCACACTAGACTACATGGTTCGAGGGTTTTGTACAATTCATGAGCGTGTCCTGTCAGTTAGCTGAACTTTTGTTCAGTCCTGCGTATGCAATTGATTGGCTGCTGCGTCCTGCTACTGAGTTCTCTTAATTGTGCTGCTTGTTTTTTTTTTTTTTGGAGCTTAAAATGCTTCAATATTTGCATATGCAGTCTACGCTTGAAATAACAGAGCAAGACACAAAAGCACAACTGTGCGTTTCCCAAGCTGCATGTGTGTGTGTGTTGACCAGGCAAACCCAATGTGTGTATGTGTGTGTTTGTGTCTCTGGCTCACTTCAGGCGTAATTACTTGTCATGACAGCCCAAATATTTGAATAGCAATTTGCTAGCAAAAAGATTCCCTTTTACATAGCTCTATCTCACTTTATATACAGCTCGCTCTCTCTCTCTCTCTTTCTACTGCTCACTGATTTACGTTTAATTGTCAACAATTGAGTTTTCATTTGCGCATAAGCACAACAAAGGCTTGTCTGAAGCTCTGAAGTTTGCAAATTAAGTCTGCAGTCCAAGCAAGTTGGCTTCCCAGTAAGTTTATATTAATTTTATTGGCATTACTTTGCCTGCTAGTTGTCACAGCTTGAGCTTCCAGATTAATTAATTTGGCATTTCAATTTCAGTGTGCACTCAAGCAGTCTATTATTCAAAAAGTTCTTTGTATTAAATTAGAAGTTGATTGTTAAGTGAATAGACATGAGTTCAAAACTATTAGCATAAATGTTAAGCAACAGCAAGTGGCTAACAGAGCACTGTTAACTATACATGTAGGCAAAGACTAAGCTATTTGACAGCCTTTAAACAAGCTTAAATAATTTTTAATATTAAATAACAACAGATGGCTAACAGCGCACTGTTAACTATAAATGTAAACAAAGCCTAAACCTTTAAACTAACTTAAATCATTTTTGACAAATGGCTAAACTAAGTAAGTGAAGTCTAAGCTATTTAAATAAGCTTATATTAATGCCTTGAGTTTACAGTCTGCTGTTAAGTTGTTTACATAACGCGCTAACTGTTAAACAACTAACAGTGGCTGTAATTTGAAGCTCTGAACTATTTCTGTTGACAGCATTAAATCTGAAATGTATTTGCCTTTGCCTTATCTCTTCGACTTTATATAGCTATAACTTTACTCTCACTCATTGCAGCTCTGTTTACATTTAATTACTACAGCAATTTATAGCTTCATTTAAAATTGTATTGAATAAAAATTTGTGCGCTCACCATTGTGTCCCGTGTTGGTAATAATAACCCAGAAATCGATGGTCTTATCTGGTCCCAGCTCCTCATAGTCCCACTTCTTCTTCACACGCACAGCGCCATTTGTTTCGACCGTAACCCAAGGATTATCATCGCGTATTTTAAATGTTTCCTTATCCGTCTCCTTCTCCAGCTGAAACACAGACTTGCCCTCGGTATCGCCATCGGCCTCAGTGAACTCGATGCGTTTGGTGGGCCGCACGGCGCGTGTAACGCGACGCTTCTCACGATGATGCGAGTGCGGGTTGAACTCATCGTGCTCCAAGTGTTGCATAATAAACGAAATCGGTTCGGGTGCCAGAAACTCCAACAGCACCTTGGCTGGCTGCGCACTCAGCAGACTGGGATAGCGCAGATCATGTGCGATGACCTCAATTAAAAGCTCATTCGAGGTGGGCTCGCCGGCGAGCATAATTTCGCCAGTTTGCGGCACAATGATGACCACATTGCTGGGATTCTTAATGCGATAGGCGAGCTTATCGCCGTCGGCATCGGTGGCCTCCACTTTGCCTAAAATAGCAAAACGCTGCCAGCTTATGCTGCTGTTGCTATCGAGGCTGTTGGACTTTTGGCCAGCCAAAGCGAATTTATATTCCTGTGCCTTGAACACGGGACGATTGTCGTTTTCATCGAGCACGCTAATTTGTATTTTGGATACAGTTTTATCGAGACCATCAACATCGGAGGCTTCAACTGATAAATCGTAGTGCGCACGCTGTTCGCGATCCAATGGACGATTTGTTACCAGCCACACCCCCGCCTCATCGTCGCCCGCAATAACCAAAGACTTGGCATGCAGTTGTATATTCTGATTGGCGCGTCGTTCCTGCAGCGCAAAAGCATCGCCCACATTGCCATCGATGATGGTGTAGCGCACCTTCTTGGGCTGCGCCAGCTCCTCATCCAGTATGGAACCACTGAAGGCCTGCATCAAGGGCACACCACGCACGCGTGTGCCCGCGGGTTGATTCTCACGCACCTCGCCGCTGGCATCGAGCAGCGAACCGCTGAAGCGCAGCATATCCTTGCGATGCATGACAAAAAGCTGCAAGCTATGCGTATTGGTTACATTGGGCGTCTCCTCCACAACCAGCAACTGCACTGGACGATTGACCAACGGCGATATATCCGCTGTAGTCATTACTACACCATCGTCTAGTACAGTAAAATATTTCGAATAATCGCTATCGAGCATGCGATACGCAGCAGGCGCTTCACTTTGGCTGCTGCTGTTGCCTTTGCTGTGATTCAGCGCCGCATGCAATGGACGCGTTTTGAACTTCTTGATGCTAAAGCCCGGATACGTATCGTGTGGCAGCACTAGCGACATTTCACTGTGGTTCGCCTCGCCTGGACTGCCCGCCAACATGCGAGCTGCATTCTCAGCGCTCAGCCCATGAAATTCCGCTGCAGTTGCTACTCCGCTTGTGGCTGCTCTCGTCGTTGCTGTTGCCAGCAGCACAGGCAGCAACAGCGACAGCCACTTGCAACGTCGTGCCGCCATTTCGCCTGCGGACACGCGTTGTAGCTTTACAAAGCTTTTGTTGCTCCGCTGCCCAAGTTTGTTTTATGCAATGCAAGTTGCTTTAATTTTATTTGTATTTAATTATTGTTTTTACTGCTTATGTTTTTAGTATGCATGTAGTTTGCTTTTTGTTTAATCAAATTTATGTTTTTATGCTGCACTTGTTGGTTGCATTATTGTTGTTCTTGCTGCCAGCAGACTGCAATGAAAGTAAAAGAAAAATTAATTTATTAATAAAATTGAAAAAATATATTTATTAATATAACGTAATTATAAAACATTTTAAATATTTTGTTTGCAATTTTAAATATTTTTAAATATTTATATAATTAAGCTTAGCTATTTATAAATTTCTGTAAAAATGTAAGTCAAACATTTGTAAATAATTTATAGTGTATATATAATTAGCTTATTAATAAAATGCAAAAATGCAATTAAAAATATTTATTAATATTATAAAATTATAAAACATATTAAGTTTTTTTTTTGCAATTTTAATTTCAAGTCGTTTCGGCTTTAAATATTTTTAAAATATTTATAAAATTAAGCTTAGTTTATAACATGTGCTTAGTACTCTCGGATTTATTATTTATAAATTTCTGCAAAAATGTAAGTCAAACATTTGTTATGACATAACATAGTTTATATATAATAATTTTAGCCTAATGACTGCTTCAAAAACTAATTTAAAGAATTATAAAATTTAGTCTTGAGCTAATAATAAATGTTAAATTAATAAAACTTTTTTTGCTTATTAAAATTGAGCTAAACTCAGTTGACTTGCAACGAAATTGCTGTCAACTGTTTGAAATTTTAATTGCTCGACTCTATGCAACGTGCAACACTTTGAATGTGTAACAAAGCAAAAACTTTTTAATTATATAAGTTACAAAAAAAACAACGAAAGCTAAACTATAAAATATTCAATGATATTGAGTGTGGCACGGGATATTGCAACTTTTGGCATTTTCATGTTCCAGTTGTTGTTGTTGTTTTCCTTTGACTTGAGGCACAACTATGTAGCTCTGGTTTTATTTTTTGCTTTTTTCAACGTGGGCCAAACTAATTCCCACCCCGAAATGTGTGGCACACATGTGCGTGTGTGTGTGTGTGTGTGCGCCCTTGAAAAACTGTTGTGCATTGTGAACATTATTTTAATTACCCGAGCGCTCTTGTGTGCAACGGATCAGCACGCGGCACGCACCCTGTCATTTTTGAAAAGGTACTCCCCCCTCTCTCTTTCTCTCGCCCCTTTCTGGTATTTACAACAGCTGCGCAGGCGCCGCCGCCGCCGCTGCGTGCTTATAAATAATAAAATTCTCTCTTTTGCTTGTATCAGGTTTCCTAATTTTTATGACTCTCACTCAATGTGTTGACAATTGTTTTATTTGGCTTTTTACGCGTAATTATCAAACATGCTGCATGCAACATGCACAAGTTGCTGCTGCCACAACAGCTGACTGCACACGCTGCCCAAACAACAAACAAGAGCAATGTTAATTATAGTCTCGGCACATTTGACAAATTACAAGTAACAAGCTAATGTCGATTCTTTTCCTGCCATTGTCATTTGAATTAGGCAACAGGAAATGTTAGCATAACTATATAATGATATATGTATGTTAAAGAGAAAGAGAGAAAGAGAGAGATAGATATTGAAATCAGGGTTGTAAATCATTTGACTAACGAAGCTGCAACATAAAAACTTCAACGTTTCTAATTGCATGAAATTGTTATAGGAATTGGTTCACTAATTATGGCTTAATACAAAATTTCAACATTCCATATAAATTTAAAAATGTTGATAAATAAATGTATGCTTAATACAACAATTCAATATTTTATATAAATTAAAAAATGTTGAAAAATGTTGTTTGTCGTCTAATATTGTGGAAAATAAATACAACAAAATTTTATATAAATTAAAAAATTAACCTATTGTAGTCTTCCAATATTTAAGAAAATTTACACTCTATGGCTCATTATTTAATTTAAAAATGTTAAAAACTGTTTAAAGACTTCAAATAACTAAATATCAATTTTATTGATTTTTTTTATTTGAATTTTTGTACAGCTAAAACTTTAACTCAATATTCAATAACTAAATATATTTATATTTTGAATTTTTGTACAATATACAAAGTGTATACATAAATTGGCTAACGCTATTTACCGTTCATAAAATATTTAAAAAGCATTTAAAATCAATCAATTTGACTCACACTCTGCTGTGTATCTTTGAAACTGTTTTTAATTATGCTTAAGCAAATATTTGTACAAAACAAAAGCTCAACACTCAGTTCAACTTTATGGCTCAAAGTCGAGTGGAAGAAGAAGAAGCATAAGTCAGCAATATAAACAAGCATGAGACTGCGCTGCTGTGGCTGTTGGCATAGTAAATATAGTCGAAGAGTATTAAAAAGCATTAAAAGTCAATGCACAAATCAAATTTGCTTAAAGCTGCAGTTTCACCCAAAATGAAAATTTTATATTTCGGTGCGGGTGTCAATCATAAAGCAATGAATTTTTTATGTTTGCGCAATAAACAACAACAACAACAAAAAAAAGGTTGAAATGAATAGTTTTGGGTCAACAATTAAAGCTTCATTAGGCCAAGAGTTTTCTTTTCAGCTTATGACAGTTAATAACCAAAATATTGTTGGCCGCAGCACTTTAAATATTTATGACAAAGTCAAGCGTTAATCAAATACAAATGAAAGTGGATATGAGAGCTGCCTAAATTTATTTTAATATTCGTTGCTTTTATGCGCTACTGCTAAGCAGAAATATCTGTAGCTATTGCTTTAAATTCTAATAAATATTTTTCTTTGTTGAGGCAACGCCTGTAGCCAAAGCTCTCTGGCTGCATATTAATTCGAGTTCAGCACAGTTGGTGGTCTTCAGGTGTCGCGGGCTGCTTTTAATCGATTTTAAATTGCCGCCGAAATTCTTCTGCTTCTTTGCCGATGGGCAGTATTTGAGGTGGGCGTGTCATAAGCAAAAATTGTATTCAATAAATTAGTTTGAAAATTTTCATAGTCTTAATAAATATAAAATATGTTTGCATTTATTTATTGCTAATAAATTCGGCGTTCGAATGAAACACACAATTTATGATTGAAAATGAACATAAATATGCTGCTATATATAGCTATAAATATAACTGCATAATAAGGTAGTAAAAAAAATATTTTATGGTATTAAATTATTGTGCTTGACTTTAATGAAAATTAAATACAGAACATAGCAGGACAATATTTAAGTTTCTTTTAAATTTGTTTAGCTGCTCAGTTTCAATTTATTTTATTTACTGCCATAATTTTAAGTTATAATATTAAGCTATGAAGCTAAAAATTCAATGCATATTCCTATAGATTTATTAATTAATTGTTCCATTAATTAGTCAGTTTCAATTTACGCAAGCTTTAAGATTATTTTTATGTACTTTTTGCTTAGCGTATAAACTGCATAAATGCATTTGAAATCAATACGAGCGTATAAAATACCAGTTATATATTTAATTTATGCAACTTCCCAACTCAAAATGTAGCGCGCTACGCCGTGGAGAGTGCGCTGCATATTTTTAGATTTTCAACTAGTTTATCTTTTGCTTTTAATTAAGTGCCACTAACAAAACTTGAGCTTTGTTTTGATTAATCACAATGCGGCGAATTTTTAATGAATTTTTACACGCAACGACAAAAAAAAAAACAATGCTATATAATTTAGGCTATGTAGCAACTTAATTTTATAAACAAATGCTGAATGATTTATGGGCAGTCAATACTCAAGCTTGTTACAACTTGCTATGGATTAATTTAAACAGCTAGTTATGTTAATTTCATTAAGAGTCTCTTTTTTTAAAGTAGTAGCTAAACAACTACTAAGCTAGTAAGACAATGTGATTAGCAGATGCTGTAAGATAAGCTGCGAAAATTTTGTATTTTATACAATTTGTTATTTTTATAGCTAATTGCAATTAAGATGCGAGCGCAAGATAAACTAAATAGGTGACAAACAAATGAATGTTAAAAGACACGCTAGTGACAGACAGAAAGAGAGAGAGAGAGAGAGAGAGTGATATATATAAATTGAAAGTGTATAAAGTAACGCGTTCGTGTGGGCGTTGGGGCTTAAATTTATACACAAAGCTCGTTAATATTAGAGGAATTTTATTTATTTAGAGCGGCGAGTGTGAAGCGTAGAGTTCGATAAAATTGTTGTTGGCAAAAATAACTCAAATGTAGACCAAAGGCTTAATATAAAAAAGAATTTTATTTAAGCTGCAGCTGACTTAAGTCAAGACTTAACTGCGCGCTTCAGTGAATCAAAACTTAAGTCGAGACTCACTAAAGTTTTTGTTAAAATGTTTAAATTTATGTTGCAGCTTTTCAATAACATTTGTGCTTAAGTCTAGCCACAATGTTCTCACTTCATTAACACTTCACATAAATAATGCTAAGCAAACTGTACTCTTTATATAAATAAAGACATTTAGCCGTTGTAATCGCTGCGCCTTTGTGGCTCGATATTTATGCTGGAAATCAGTTGCTACTTTTTGCTCTTAAGCTGTTGCTGTATTTCCAATTAGGCCACTTGAGTTTGAGCCTGCAAAGTGGGCGTGTCGCTGTTTATGTTAACACATAATTTTTCAAAGGGTACGCAGCGCTGCGTGTCTTTAACTGATCTTGGGCTGCTACTGTGATATGCAAATATTTGCTGCAGCTGGTAATGACTTTATTTATGGTTAACACCGAAGCAATAGCCTTAGGGCTTTAATTTGCATGTGTAGCAACAACAAAAAGTGTTGACAGGCTGTGCGCATGAGTTTTTGCTTTTCCATGAATTTGCTGTACGTGTATTTATTTTTAAGATTTTGTTTTAAACCAATTAATCTTTGTAGCTTTGGGGCAATTTCTCATTGTCAAATTTGCTTGACAATGTGTTTTGTTTGTCTATGAGAGCGAGAGAGAGAGAGATCACAATCCAATTCATATTTGATGTAGCACTTCCTCACACAAATTTCTACCTAGCTCAACACTCAGCGCGCTCAAAACTCAATTTTATATCCCTCGTTTTTATATTCACTCCCTAAGCACTTTCAACTGTCCGACTGTGGTTGACTAGCTACCTGTGTGTATATGTATGTATTTGTTTCCTAGGGATTTGTTAACAGATTTGCGCCCTATAGGCGTTTCGCTCTTTTTATATTATTTTTATTGTTTGTGTGTCTGACACGCGCTACTGAAAAAAAAACACAAAATCTTCCTTTTGACAGCAACTCATGTGCGCGTTGTCGCCCTTTATAACACAAACAGTTAACACACACACGCGTGTGTTTATATGTATTTGTATTGCCTTTGTCTGCTTTAAATGGCTCGCTAAATACTTTAGTTTTAATTTACATAAAGTTCAATGTTCAGTGGTAGCAAAAGGGTCGCAAAGCCCGCAGCAAATTTCAATTTTTTTTCAAGAGAATTTAATAAACATATTTTTTGTCAGGGGTTACCAAAAAATATTTTGGTATTTACCAAGCGCCATAAATTGATTAATGTTTTTTATTAAAAGTGCGGCAATAAATTAAATTTGATAGCAGCAAAATGTAACACTAAAATTTATTTAAATAAAAAAAAAAAAGCTCAAATATGGCTACAAAAATAAATGTAAGTTTCCAATTGTAGCTAAACTTTAGTTTTAAACTGTGTAAAATATTTGTTTGCATGCTTAAGTTGCATAAAATATTTTTATTTACACAGCTAATTTTTCAAATATTTATTATTTGTTATGTGAGTATTTTTTATTATTTTTGCTAATTTTTTACACAGCATTTGTAATTTATTTCAACAAAGTTTGATACAATTGAATTGTCAGCTCAATATTTTCGTTTGCTCTAAGCTATAAACACACACACATATACATTGACTATATGTTTATTTAGGTGTTACAATGTGTGTGCGCATTTATTGCCATTTGTGTATTTTACTTTGGCAACTTTTGTTTTTATAGCCGCAATTAATTCTCGCCGCTGGTTTCGATTTTCAATTAAATTAAATGCAGCGGACTGGGCGCTCAGCATATGTTACAGTAAAATATATATAAAAAATTTAAATGAAATGCAAGCAAAGCTAAACGGTTTGCCCCAGCAGCAAAAGCGTTTAAATAAAATAAATAAATGCAAATAGTTAACCTTGATGCTAGTTACAAAAGAATGCGTGCCAGCCCCACCCCCACCCCCAACAAGCGCTCCCTTGACCCATTCCACAGCTCGCACACATGTGTGTCTGTGTGTGTGTGGCAAGTTGAATGCCCTTTTTGCCGCTAGTTGCGGCAGGCAGCGCTAAGTTGCACCCTAGGCCAGCCACACTATTCGTATTCGCATGCATTCATATTCGTATCGATTCGAGGCGAGTCATTCAATGCAACTACCCCGCCACGCCCCGCGCCCTTTGACGCTTGTCGCTTGCGCTGTTGCCCCTTTTGTGTATTGGCAGCAGCATGTTCCACTTTTGTTGTTGCTGCTTTTTGTTTAGAGTTTTCTTTTTGTTTAAATTCAATTTTAATGCATTGCACTTTTTGCTTACGCCGGAAGTGCAACGGGCAACCGGAGTGTGGCAAGCACAGGCAAGCGCGGCAGACAGTTGCGAACAGTTGCAGTCATCACTGTTCGTTTGCTTGGGCATTTTGCCAGCACGAAAAATTTAGTTGCTACAGAGGGGGGTAGTGTAGGCCCCCCCTCGTATTACTACGAGTATGTCTTGTACATTTCATGCTTAATTCAGCACTCAACACAATACATTTTTTTTTTTTTTTGTTGCTGCCGTCAAACACAACATTTGGCATTGTTTGGCATTTCTCATTGGGCGAAAAGTTGTAATTTGTAAAGCTTCTTGGGAAACCTTTTAACTCGTTATATAACTAGACCATACTCGCTACTTGTTACTCTTCTGTCTGTCAATCGTTATATTTGAATTGTTATTCTAAACTCGTTATACTTTATGTCGTTATCTCAATATCTTCTTAAATCTTTACTCGTTACTCTATATTCGCTACTCTACACTCGTTATAATACTCTAGCTAATACATACTCTTTATACTACACTCGTTTTACTGCACTCATAAATTCTGTGTATTATTTTGTACTCGTTACTTTAGACTCTTGCTTATTTTATTCTTGAATCAAAATTGAAGTTAGTATGAGAATTCAATTCACATTTTGTTTTACGCTACTCGCTACTCGTTACTTTACACTCCTTCGTATTTAATAATCGAAGCACTTTAAAAATAACCCTTTACCCTTTATATGTATATCCTTTATATTCAAAAATAGTTAGTGCTATTCGGTTATTCAAATATAAATTATTTATTTAGCACACCTTTTGTTTACGCTACTCGCTACTCGTTACTTTACACTCGTTCGTATTTAATTCCCGTAGTAATATAAAAGTAATACACCCTTTATTTATCCTTTATATTCAAAAATAGTTATTGCTATTCGGTTATTCGTTAAAAATTATTTAGTTAGCACACCTTTTGTTTTACGCACTCGCTACTCGTTACTTTACATAAAAATAATACACCCTTTTTTTTGCCTCTTTGTTATTTCTTTGTTATTGCTACTTATTAACTTTAGTAAAGCTATTAAAAATATTTATTATACAACGCTGCAGGTTACAATCAATATTCATTACTTGCATTGATTTACTGCTGCTTCTTCTTCTTACACATTGCATGTTAAACGCAACACACAAACTGCAGCAGCAACAGCAAAAGCAACAGCAGCAACAACATCAAAATTACTTAATCGCATTTGTTGTAACAATGTAATCAACAATTGTCCAACTTTTGCAAAGCTCTTAGGCACTCAACCTTAATGGGGAGCACTCCGCAGAATTTCTCTTGCCACAGGACGCACACGCAAAATCTTGAGTTTGCTTTTTTCATTTTAGTACAAGTTGTCTGCAAATTTAATTAAGGTATTATTACCACTAGTCAACACCTTGCAGGCGTCCTGAAATTTAATTTAGCCAACAAAGCAAATTCCAGGAAGGCACTTAAAAGTCGGCACATGTTCAAGCCCCAAAAGGGTCTCTAAACGTTGAGGCGTTTGCCTTATATGTATAATAAACAGTTTGCATTTTCAATATAATTGCTCTGGCTCTGGCTCCTCTCTGATGAGTTAAGAGCACGCGTGTTAAATATACATAAACTAGTATGTGTGAAGTTTAATGGGGCGCCGCCAGGTAATGCGCTTATAATGATTGAAGCGTAGATGTCGATGCTAATGTAGGGCGACTAGCGATTAGTTCTATTTGTAGTTGGCATTTAATTGCAGCTGATAGTAGCTGAATTATTAATTAGTTTGTCCTTTAGTTAGCTGTTTATCTAATATTTACTAAATGTTAACTAAGCATAGTTGAAGTTAAAAGTAATTTATTGAAAATTGCAGTAAAAGAAAATAAATCATTTATTGCAAGCAGTGCCAATAGCAAATGCAACTAAAGTTATAATGAAAATATTATTTACCAATTAATTGACACTTTTAATTAACGAATTCTTGTAATCAATTAATAGATATTTTATTTATGAGCGCAAATAATACAAAACAGTTAATATTTATTATAAGTAAATGCAAACAAAATATGTTTAAGTAATTAACGCTATTAAATAAAAATAATAGCGCAGTTTTATAAATTGCAATTAATTTATTTAATTAGAAATGTAATATTGATGACTGTAAATTATTTTCATATTATTTTTATTAACATATACATTCAATATATAATTTTTATTAAGCTTTCGTTGATTTTAGCTCAACTAAAGTAATTTCATTTACAATCTATTTAAAATATAATTAAATTTTTGACTATATGGCACACACACACTATAAAAGCTGCGCTCGCATATAGAAAATTGCTTTGGCTATCCCAAGCAATTATATTGATTGTCTACAAGCGCGCACCTAACCCCCGCGCACTACACACAGAGAGTTACCCAACTTCCTCTGCTTTCGGCCGCTGCCGCTGCCTCTGCCCGCACGTATTTATGCGCAGTCACGCTGTTGCTGTCACTTCTTCTTATTGCTTTCTGTACGTTCTTTTCTTTCTTTTTTTTTTATGCGCTTGCCTTTGTTGTTTTGCGGCTCTGTTGAATGAATTTTACATTTTTTATAGCGCCTGGGTTCAGTTCCAGGTTGCAAAACTCATGCGTGTGTGTGTGAGTCGCACTCATAATTTTTTTTCGTACAGATTTGTCGCAAGTATTGCTGCCACTCAGGTTGCTATTTGTCGTCACCCACCCCTGGGTTGATAACCAACCCCCCACAACTCGCCTATTGCCTTTATGCCGACAATAAAAAGGATGCGATGCGCGAGTGCACATAAATAACGCTCTGTGGCAAAAGGATGCTGCATGCAACACACACACACACACACATATAGTAGCGTCTAATACAACCGCAACGCAATGCCGGCAAAGAGGGCAATCACCCGAGCCAGTCAGCCAGGCAATGTTTGCCTGTCTATGAATTTTCTTTTTGGTATTTCGTTTTGGTTAGGGTTGCAATTTCTATTGATTTTCATGCCACTGCCTGCAATGCGTCAAGTTGCAAGTTGCAAGTTGCCTTTTTATTAATGCCACATGCGCTGCTTCTTTGTCTTTTGTCTTCAACTTTAGACGCGCGCACACCCGCACCCGCAGCTGCTGCTGCAATTTGTTGCAAGTGCCACTAAGAGTTTTGTTGCACAATATGCAGATTAGCTGCTAATGCTGCATGCCACACTCTCTGCAGCTCTGCGGCATGCTGCTGCTCCACTTGAGTTTGATTGATTGTCGAGTGGCTTGCGCCGCTTCTGACCAAATCCAAAGCTCACAGGCTCTCAAGCATAAGTTTGAATTATGAATTTATGACAGTTATAAATGCTAAATCTTGAACAAATTGTGCACAAAAAAATAAATTTCTAAACACTTTAAAGTTTTGTTAATTGTTAGCAGTTCAGTAAAATTATTTTTTATTGCAACAATGTGTTTTTTATAACTTTTTCAATAGAACATAATTGCAAATGTGCAATAAAAATTAAAAAAAACAAGTGGACAAATTAAAGTTGGGCGCCACCAACTATAACACTTGAGAGGCACGCAGCAAACACACGCAGGCACAGCACAAGCACATACACACATAAAAAGTGCAGCAGGACGTTGATACATTGAAAATGAAATGTAAAAAATTCCAATTTTATCTGATCGTCAAAATTTCACCGTCAAAAGATAGCGTATTCGTGATTATTACAGATTTATTAATATTAAACTGGTGGTAATCAAGTATTGTGGGTCAAGTCATTGTTCGAATTGCGAGAGGCACCCGCGGAATATTGAATAATGAAGTAAAAATCCCAAGTTACCGATCGTTCGTGCTTTCGTGTTTGCGATGCGGGGAGAAATTAAAAAAAAATAAAAGCGAGTGGGCGGATAAGCAGCAACTATATACAAATGGTCTCAGCTAGAGTGCGAGAGAACACGCGCTCATACAGACGGACGGACAGACGGACATGGCTATATCGACTCAGCTTGTTGAGCTAATCAAGAATATATATACTGTTACATACATGTGCACAACTTCATAATACCCTTTTCCTTTCTGTACAAAATGTCAAAGAGTGTTGCCCTCACTTAAAACTTTTATGTTTTTAAATAAAAATCTTGCTAATATGCAAGCGACGCAAATTGCGTGCGGGTCTTGCATTTAATTGCTGTTGCCAGCTAATAAATTTTAATTGTCGTCAATTAGCAATGGAATGCAGCAGCAAATACGAAAAAAAAAAAATTAAAAAGCATGCAAATTGTGCTCTGAACTCTTTACAAAAAAAGAGATGCACCCACAACGGAAGTTGCAATGTCATTTAGCAAAGAACTGTCCACAGCAGAAGAAAAAAAAGCAAAACTCAATTAAGAGGCGTAACATGCCACAAAAATATGTGCAGAGCATGTTGGCAATGTGAAATGGTCAACAGGCAAACATATTTTCGATTGCCACACATGCGTCTCACATGTGCGAGACGAATGCATTTAACAGAAAATTTCATTCATAATACAAACATGCACAAGCGCATTTTATAACTCACAAAGAGAGTGAGAGAGAGAGCAGCAAGAAGAGTCCAGAAAGTCCCTGCACATAAAGATTTATTGGCTTTAAGTATGAACATAACACACACGCCCTTTGGTATTTCCAACAGACAAACTTAAAACCAAATTAAAATGCAAAAATGCAAATGTTTCAATATGCGGCAAAAATATTTCGCAGAAATTCGAAACCAAGAGCATGGGAAATTATAACGAGCTAAAAGAGTTGGGCTTGAGTTTGATTGGGAATTTTTGCCATATTTTTCTCTTGTATTTAAATTAAGACATATTATATTTGTATATATGTATATAATATAATATTGTTAAAAGTTAG
Organism: Drosophila busckii; assembly: GCF_011750605.1. NCBI lineage: Eukaryota > Metazoa > Arthropoda > Insecta > Diptera > Drosophilidae > Drosophila > Drosophila busckii. Next base: position 13,553,589 of record NC_046604.1, on the reverse strand, counting down.
CACAAGAATTTATTTACCATTTGGCAAATTTGCATTTAGTATTTATAAAAATATTTAGCAGCACACAAAGTATTTAATTTATTTTGCATTTATTTTAACAAATTTAAGCTAAGCTACACTTTGTCATGCTAACATTTAAGCTTTAACTGCATTACAAAAAATTGTTTAAATATTTTGCACACTTGACTGCAGCCCATGCAAATTAGCGACGTGCATGTCAAAACGTCAACGCTGCTTGACCCTCTCAGCAAAAACTTGTTTTTTTTTTATACAGAGACAAAGGAATTAAATTATTGTTGTTAATTTCTAGCACAACGAATGCACAAGACGTGCGTAGATTTAAAGATTGGGTTAAGGTTCAACTAAATTGAATTTGTGCGCAGCTTGAGTGGAAAATTGAAGAATTCGTTGTGCAGCAACAAATGAACTGTAAATTAGCATTACTTGTATAATTATGATTTAGTAAGTTGGCAAGGCTAGGCAGACATACTATATATTGCTTGCTGATTTGCTTTCAATTTAACCGCAAACGAAGAAAACCCAATCAATAGTTATGACCCAATATTTCACGTGTTTGCAGCTCTCGCGACCGCAATAAGTCAAAGACGTTGGCCAGCGAGCTTCATTATGCAAGTCTACTACAAAAAAATAACCACAACAACAACAACAAAAGCAACAATAAGCTGAATGTATCGACAACTTGGCGTCTTGGTTCAGACCAAAAGCAAATGCAAGCGTATAAGTCAATTATATTGACTTGACCAAGAACAACAAACAACAACAACAATAAGCAAAGCTCTTAAGGTGGCAAGCAAGTCTCTTTGTTGCTGTTGCTGCTCTTTATTTTGTTTTTTGTTATTGTGCTGGAATTCCCACCGTTGAAAGTCAGCATCTTTTTTTTTGCTTTGGTGCTACACCAAAGGCGATAACATCAACGCAGCTGCCAATGGGCTGTCAATGGTAGACCCCAAAATGGGGTACAGTGCTACAAAATTAACAAATTGTAGCCTAGGGAATTTAAATTTAATTTTAAATATTTTATGTAATCTTTTTCTTTTAACGTCGACTGTTCATAGTTGATATTAAATAATAAAAAAATAATAAAAAAAATATATGAATATGTTTTATAAGTTTTTGAGGATTTTATAATTATTTGTTATAAAAATATTTATATAAACATAGTAAACTAGTTTCACTTTTTGCTTTATTATTAGTTTTTCAATTGCCTGCCAAATTTTTGGCTACATCATCTTCACTTTCAGCCCACTGTAGCATCACTTAGGCTCTCATACTTCGCTGTCTGGGGCACAGACGAGGCTTTATTATTTTCTGACTGGCACGTAGATTTATGTATATATTATTTCGTATATTTTTTATACGTGTAGCAACGCTTTGAGGCTTAAACTTATAGATTGTTTTTGTTTTTTTTTTTATAAGTGTTTTTTGGGGCCAAAGTGTAGACGCAATTTACTGATTACATTATACGCTGGCAAATTGCTAGATTATTGTTGTTGTTGTTATTATCGACTGACAAATTATAGTTATTAGTTTTTCAAGTTTTTCAATTACACACAGCATTTTGGGCAAACTGGCAATTTTGATAAACGTTTGGCATAAAGTATGTGCCAAAAAAATTGTTAGGAGAAAGCAAACATGAAAGCAAAATACACAAAACCGGCAAGAAAATGCTTAGCAAAAGGCAAAAGCACAAGTGCACAGGCGACAGCTGAGAGCGCAAATTGAGAGAGAGAGAGATGAAGAGAGAGAGTCTGCAAAGCATGTGACAAACTGCGCAAAAAAAAAAATAAATATACACCCCACACGTAGTAGAAATTTTGCAGACAAGTGCTGCCCATAAGCTTTTGCAGCAAATACTACAAAAGGGAGTGCGAGTATTTTCAAAAACTGCTGATAAGCGGCAGCCGCTACACAAGAGAGAGAGAGCGAGCGAGCGCTAGAGAGAGAGCGCGCGCGTTAGTGTGTATGGGGAGCAGTGTGTATGTGTGTGAGGTAGAGAAATCGATCGATTTTTCAAGCTGGGGAGCAAGCAAAAAAAATCTGCTGCATACGCACAGGAGCTGAAGCTCCAAAGCGCCAAACACACCAAAAGACCAAAAGAGAGAGAGAGAGAGAGCGGCAAATACAACTGCGCTCTCTGCTGCAGACATGTGTATGTGTGTGTGTGTGTGACTTGTATGTATATGTCTAAGGTGTGTTAACCTCAAATGTGCGCGCACACACACAAAAACATTTTAGGCGTAGTATATTGCAATTGTTTATAATTTTTAGCGCTTTTTATTATTTAAGCTAGTGCACATATATTAAAAAAAATTATTACAAATTATGCATAACACTCTTAAATAATTTAAGCACATTTGTATTAAGTTTACACTATTGCTTGCTATGTTTATATTTGTTTTTGTGTTAAAAACACTTTATTAATTATTAAAAAATTAATAAAAATATTTGTTTACTTTTTATAGTTATTTGTAACATTTGCTTTAATTTTGTTTTATTTGTGCACAAATTTGCGCGCTTTATTAGCACTTAGATTAGCTTTAGTCTTAACTTTAAACTAACTTGTCAGGTGCTTGTTGTTTAAACATTTTAAAATTTGTTGACATTATTTGTTGCTTACATTGTTTTGACTGCGTTGTTCGCTGATTCTATGTGCAGCGCCCGAAAACTAAAATAAAGAGCAGCTACTAATCCAAATTATTGATTTTTGTTTGAAGTGCTGCTTGCTCCGTTGCGGGATTTTTGCTTCTTTCGCCAACTTCTTTTGCACTTTTCGCCTTTGGCTTTAGTTTTACACACTTGCGGCTATAACAAACGGCACTTTATTATATATATATATTATATATTTGCGATTTGCCGCACACTCGCAGTAAAATTTATAGCGGCGCTAGCAGTAAAATATGCATTTGGATTTCTGATTTTTTATTATTTTCACGCTAGGCAGCACATTTTGTTTAAGAATTTTTCACTCTGCCCGTTTTATTTGATTTTTAAAATACACACACACGCACACATGGAAATTTTCACTGCGCCTATATACTACGCTTAGCGGGGGAATTGTAGTACCAAGCGTAGGAGGGAGGTCCTTATATATATATATGTATATATATATTTTTGCTTTTGTGAGCTTTTCTTTTTTGTCAGTCGGTGTGCGCGCGGCTAACAAAATACTAGTACTAGGGACCAGAGCTAACGGTATATCCGACACCGTTGTCCTGTTCACGAGCAACTCAAACGACACAATGAGCGCTCAGCTAGCTGGAAAAGTCCTACGTAGCTCAGAGAGAGAGAAAAACTCGGGGGCTGTCTAGGCACAAACTGATTTTCCCACCACCAACAAAATGAGCGCAGAGAGCGCGTGCTCTCTCTCACACTCTCTGAGAGAGCGTAAGAGTTGCAGTTGTGTTTGCCTGGCACATCATCTGTTTTTGTATGAATCCTTACACATCCTTATAGGCGCACATCCTGACTGTTAGACAGTTCTCACTGCTCTCTCCCACTCTCTTTCTTGCTGCGTCTGCCAAACCGCAGCTGAAACTTCCTGACTTCCTATATTTCGTTTAATAGTGCACCCAGCCTCAAAAAGCCTTTGCCTTGTTGTTGTTGTTGCTACTCCTAGCTGTCTGTCTGTTTATCTGTATTTGTGTAATATCCTGTATTTTCATGAGTTTCCGTTAGACTCTCGTTTTTATTTATTTTTTGCTGTTTAGTTGCCTATTTGTTGCTTATATTAAGACTGGCTAAGGCATTTAGGACTTAAAGCTTATTGGAATATAAATTAAATCAAAAATTTTTTAACGAAACAGCAATTGAAAAAATGTATTAAACAAATATTTGACATTCAAAATAAGATTTAATAGCAGCTAATAAATATTAAACCATATTTAATTGTATTCAAAATACAATCAGCGTTTGATGCGCACTAAGAAGCACAAAAATATAATATTAATATAATATTATTGAAAATAAATATGTATATATATAATAACAAACTTATATGAAAAAAAAATATAATGGTTATGAGCAAAATTGTCATATATTTGAAACTAATTTAAAAATGAACTAATGTTTTAAAGTTTTTTTGAAAATTCATTTTAAAATTTAGCTATTTTAGCATATAAAACTTTAGCATTGCTTTCAAGTGCGCTAATTTTTTGAACGCATATTAATCTATATAAGCTCATTGCAATTTATTAAGCTGCTGTTCATAATTTCAAGTTGTCAGCTATTAAATAACTTAAATTAAATTCTAAATAATTATGTTGTTATATTTGGCAAATCAATTCGTAAGCCTAGCCGCACCACACCCTATTTTGTGGCAAGTTGGGGAAAGCGGGAGGCGAGATTTGTGGCAATGTGGTTCAACATATCGCAAGGCAGGCAAAAGCGCAGTCGTAACCCAACCAAGTCATAAATACTGATTTGCATGAATGCAACAAACATAAAATGAAATTTGCATTTGACTGCACACACACACACACACATACATACAGTTAAAAATTATAATTCGCTACAATATAATGTACAGTTATGTGTGTTGCATGCCACCCAAAACCTACAGCGCGTAGTTGTTGCTTGCAGCGACAGTTATGCACACACAATAAACGTTAACCATAAAGTTGGTAAATTTAGCATGAAATCAACAACAAGCAAGGCACACACAGAGAACTTGGTCCTATGGCTAACACACACACACACACAATGCGCGCCATATGATGAAGTAAACACACACACAAAAGCACAAAAGTTAACTAAGTAAAAACTACATGAAATTTGTAGCGAAAAAAAGGCCGCGAAATGAGAACACGCCAAGTGGGAAACACACACACAGACACACACTAGAGCTTGGAGTCTGCGTTTGTTTCTTACAGTACTTTTTTTTTACCGTTAGCACGAAATTCCAATCAGACGCGCACCGCACGCGACGCTAGCAAACGTAACTCTGAGTGAAAACTCAGTACCGAAACGCAACTGCGAGCTGCGGAACGTTTTGGCAATTGAAACACTCACACACTCCCACAACCCCTAAGGCGCTGTGCATGTGCATGTGTGTGTGTGTGTGTGCTGTCTGTAATTAAGCAGCAGCAATGCACAAGTTTAGGCAATGTCTGTGAGCGGGCAAGAGATTGAGAGAGCGGGAGAGCAGTCGGGACTTGGGGTTACGGGTAATGAGCCGGCTAGCTTAGCTTAGCTTTGTGTGTGTGTGTGTGTGTGTGTGTGTGTTGCTCGGCACACAATTCCAGGTTAAGGCTGTTTTAATTTTAAATTTAAAAAGGAACGCAATTAATTAACCCAAAGCGTTGAAATTAAAACGTGTAGTAAAAAAAAAAGCAGCGCACGAAATGCGTTCAACTGGCAAACTAAAAGCGGGGCGCTATGTGTGTGTGTGTGTGTGTGTGTGTGCGGGGGCTGAGTCTTTTATGATGCTGTTGACAGTCGAGAGCTGGCAAAAAAGTTAAGCGCAAACTACATGAAATGTGACTTAGACCTGCTGGCAAATTAGCCGCAATGCAACTAAAAAAAAAGTAAAAACTTTGTACAACTTATGCAAATGCATACAAAAAATAAATTTAATTTAAATTAAGCTATGCACAAGCATTTTAAAATTAAATTTAAAATGTTGAAAATTTTGATTAATTACTTTTAAGCTGCTTTTCATTTTGTGCTCAATAAAAAATTTGTTATTACAATTATTACAAAGTTTTTAAGCAGCTGCTAGCAATATCAATAATCCCCTTTTATATTTGTCAGCAACCCTCTCTAAACTAAACTTGTTTAGTTTTTTACAGTCCGAGCACTACCAAAACTTGATCCCACGCCTGCGCTTCTATTCATTTTTTTAGGTAACATAAGGTGTCAATATGCGCACATAAATTAAGTTCGGAAGGATCGATCCTATTACAAATTGATATAGCCCATATACCCTATCGTGTGTGTGTGTGTGCGTGTGACTAATGAACTGTTGACAAATGAAACTGTCACAATATGAGCGAACAAATGAAGCGCATTAAATGAACATGTTATGCTCAACTTATTGTGACAGCAAAATGCACTAAAGAAAAAATTAAAAATCTATTTAAAATTTTGATATATGTAAATAATTTCTAGCTTGGAAAAATTGTATAACCATTGGTTGCCGTCTTAACAATCGTAGAGATTTAGGCTAAGTATTGCTTAAGTATCCTACCAAAATGTCAGAAACAATAACTATTTTGTACTTAAAGTAACAAATTGCCAACGCCCCAACATTATTGGCAAACAAGAAAGATAAAATACATTATAAATTACAATAAATATAAAAAATCATATAAATGAAAGAAATTTATCTCAATTAAACCAAATTATTTATAAAAAATATGTATATTAAAAAAAATACAAATAATAAAATCTATAATCTTTTAGTATTGCCACAGCTTAGTACAAAATAATAATATAGTAGTAAATAAAATAAATAAAATACTTATAAATATAAAAAATTATATAAATAAGAGAAATTTAAAACGTTAGTAAAAATAAAATTAATTAATAAAAAAAATATGTAATATTAAAAAATACAAATAAATAAAATCGTAGCAAAATAGCTAAAAAAAAATCAATTTGATGCACAGCTTAGTACAAAATGTTTTATTTATATTGTTTCATAATAAAAGTCATTTACGCTAACAAAAAAAAACAAAGAACAAAACAAAAGCAGCGACGACAAGACGAATTGAGACACAGACAGACAAACTGTGGCAGACGACACGCCACTGCAGTAGCTGCCACATTGAACAACAGATGTTGCCACAACGAAGAGCAGAGAGTGAAGGGGCATAACATTGCTGCGCCCCGCTTACGCTATAATGACACGATCAAGGGCAAGCCTGATCACATACAAGCCAAAGTCAAAGCCACAGAGCAGAGCAGAGCAGAGACAGACGAAACAGCCGCAACCACAAATGATGCTGGTCTGCGGAACAGAGAGAACCCAATAATGTCATCATAATCAGAGGGTACCAAACGAGTGGACCCAACGTCATGTTCCCACATTGAGCAGAGCAGCGCAGAGCAGAGAGGGAACCTGGAGAGACACTGCAGTGGGCATTAAGTGATGGATAAGCATTTGAGATAAAGTCAAAATAATAAAAAATAATGTGCGCGTGTGCGCGTGCGTGCGAAGCTAAACAGAGCAAGAGAGAGAGTGAGAGAGAGAGCATTGTAGAGTTAGTTTACGTGAGGGCCAAAAGGTCATATGTTTATTAAAATCCAACAAGCGACTTTTATGAGGGCGAGGGCGGCTGCTCGCCCATATGACATTATTTTAAAAATAATTTTTTTTAAAACCCAAACAAACAACAAAATTAAAAACCACAAAAAATCTCAAATGCGTTAAGGGGTATAAAAAGCAATTAACTGCAGCATTTTAATGAGCCACGCAGCCAAAATGCCAAAATAATTTGATTGAGCCCCGCGCCAAAAGTTTGCCAAAAATCAAATGTAAGCAAAGCAAACCGAATAAAAAAACAACAACGCAGACAAATTCAAATTGCCGGCAATGTAAATAAATATTGTTTGCGCTTTTTGGTGGTCAGAGAGAGAGAGAGAGAGTAACGAAATAAAAGAAATAGCAAAACGCGTTCTGCATACTAAACATGTGGCAAAGAAAATGGAAAAACTCTTGGCGATTGGGCATGAAAATTTAATAGCCAGCGCAAAATATTGCAAAATATAGTATATAGTAGTATAGTAAAGCAATAACAAAACAATAAAGTTGCCACTTATAAGTTTTGTAGCCCCCGAAACATAAAACTTCCAATATGTAGGGCGAAAATATTAAAAAGAATGCGCAACGCGTTCGATTCGAAGGGGAGGGAAATGCTTATGAATTGCTTTTGTTACTGATAGTAAAAGGGAAATAATAATATTATGCAATGAAAGCAAAATGAAAAATTATAGATGGCAAGTGAAAGCAACTTAAGGTTGAATATAATAAAATTCAAATTTGATATTTAATAAACAGCAGCTAAAAATTTATTATATAAATAAAAAATGTACAGAGCTACAGTTTATTACGAATATAGCAAAATAAAAATAAATTAAAATATTAAAATAATAAAATTAAAAATAAAATATTAAAAAAAATAAATATAATATAAATAAATATAAAATAAAGTTCATAAATTAAGTAGGAAAATATTTAAAAAAATAATAACTGCAAGAATTCATAACTTATCAACTTTAAAGTTGAAATATAATAAAATTCAAGATTTGATATTTAATAACATCAGTAAAAGTTATAGATCACAGTGAATTTTAGTAATAAAAAATAAATATAAAAATAAAGAGCATTATATATTAGATTTAGTTGCTATAATTAACAAAGGCGTGGCAGCGTTAATTAGAAACTGTTGCTAACAAAAGGGCGCAAAGTATAAAAAAAAGTTGTAAAGAATTTAAAAAAAAAAAAGCTTGTTCAGCTAAATGTAATACCATTATAAATGTGTGTGTGTGTGTTTGTATATAGCTCAAGCTTTATCCTGTTCACGTCACTCTTGCGCTGTTTGTGTTTCCGTCTGCAGACTGAAGCGCCGTCTCAGCCATTGCCAACTTTATATTAAAACATTTATCTTCATTTCACAAGAAGCAGCACAAGGCACAAGCATTTCCATTGGTTGCTAGAGCCTTACAGCTGGCAAGGACATGGCAAACAGGCAATGGTCATGTCTGTTGCCAGTTCGTTTCTGACCTGCAGGCAAAACGCGTGTATATGTATATATATATATGTAACTGATTGCTAAGGACATGCTCAGCAACTGACACATTTTGGGTTTTGAGGCAACGTCATTATTAACCAAAAGATGATCATCATAGCTAAGCAAACAAACACATTTAAGGGGGGCGGGGGCATCTCCCGCTGCTTTCGCACTTCTCTTGGCTCTGACAGCTCCTGTGGTTTTCACACTCGAGTCCAGTCACGTACATGTTGCTGGACCGAACGAGCTCGCTGCTCAGCTGTTACGCCGAGGCGGCGACCCCACCAAACACTCTGAGCTTGGCTGCTGACATGCTCAGCTTTTGGGCTTCAGGTTCTCTCGGAGCTACATATATTTATTTTTTGGAGGGTGCTCGAGTGGCGCATTTATTTAATGCCAACTTGTTATTTATTTATACTCATGTTAAGTGCTCTTTAAAGCTTCAGCTTCGAATAATGCTCATTAGCTTGTCGCAATATCATTTGCCAAAATGACAAAACATATAAAAGCAACACGTGGTTCAAATTGCAAGCAGAAAGCTTACAAAGTAAATAGATAATAGACAAATTACATAGAAAATTGACGCATAATAGAGTTAAAAAATATGTAAAAATTTTAACACAAAGTAAATAAATAACAGACAAATTACATAGAGAATTTCACATAATAGAGTTAAAAATTATACAATATATTTAATAAAAAATAAATAAATAATAGACGAATTACATAGAAAATTGTTGCATAATACAGTTAAAAAATATATATAGTATTTTTAATGCGTTATGAGTAGTTTATATTTTAACAAAAATATTTTTCCAAATTTAAAATTGCTAAAATTGAATGTCAACTCAATTAATTTGTTTGATTAATTGAACAAAATTAAATATACTTATTTGTATATTACTTTAATTTATTTTAACGCTAATTTTGAAAGAATAAATATATATTAATTATTTGTACTTATTTATTTATTCAGCCTGTAACAATTGTACCATAGAATTTAATTCTAGACTACTATTAAAATAAATAATTTATTTATTAAGCTGTGTAAATTTTTTTATATATTATATTTCGATTTTAATTGATTTGTAAACTTTTCTTCTCAACACAAAACAATTAAGCAACAACAACTATAAACTTATTTTAAGCACAATAAACTTCGAGTTCACTGCAAGTTCCTCTAGCACGCCTCAATACTTCTCAATGCCAAAATCGCTGGCGAAACTTTAAAGTTCGAAACTCGTAATAAGAGCCAATGCAAAAATGGAAAAAGAAAAGTTTTGCCGCTCGCACTTTGTGCGCATTAAGCAATAAACGCAACTTTTTTGCGCACAAGTTTAAAGCACAAAAAACATAAAAAAAAGGCAAAAATTATAATAAACGTTTTAGCTGCAGACTTTGAGGGGCCCAAGTAATAACAACGTACGCATACTTATGTGCACAAGTGTTTAGACTAAACAAAGGACTGACAATTGATATGTCTGCTGGCATTGATGACAACAAAGTGAGAGCGAGAGAGAGTGTAAGAGAGTGAGGCTGGCAAGTGGCAAAGTTGAATGTTGTTTAGTTTTGGGCGCCTTTGTGCTACTGAAAATTGAATTATAACTGCAAAGGCGAAATGCGAGCATAACTTTCTTAATTAAAACTCAATTGGTGAATAGCTCGCGGCAGCAGCAGCGGCAACAGTTCTTAAGAAATTTCAGCTGCTGTTGACTTGAAAATTATGTCAACGCCCACAAAAGGTTTGAAATGAAATGAAATATTCTAAATACGTAGGTAAAAGCAAATTACAGCGCAGCTTTGAGTGAGTGAATGAGTGAGTGAGTTTCAAGTTTCAAGCCAAAACAGCAACAGCAGCTAACTCATGCTCATAGCCAAAGACAGTTTGTTGTTTTTTTTTTTGTTCGCTTTGCCTTGCAAACTGCTGCGTTGTGGCAAAAACTTTCTTAATAGATTTTTGCACAGCGATAAAGTTTTTCTTCTTTGCTTGTACACTTGCCAAACAGTTAGATAGACAGACAGACAGGCAGACAGACAGACATATGTAACTGCAAATAAAGCAAGAAATATCATTTATAGAAATTGATTTTCATTTGTGCCCAGCAGCTTGTCTACTTTATGCTTTGCTTTAGTTTTGCTGCTGCCACAAACTTTATTCGAGACTGCGACTGTGTGAATAAGCTGCCTAATGCGACGCTTATTGTTTGCATATAAGCTTATTCAATATGGCCTAAATGCTGGCTAAGCGTAGTCTGCTGCAGCTGTGATGTTAACCCAACCAACTCAACTCAATCAAATTTTTTTTGAGCTTTATAAATTTCAATGTTATATCCCTTCGTATGTGTTGCCTGTTGCGTAATCCTGAACTAAGCTCGTGTTGGCTAAAAGCCGCTAACGTTTTGCACTTTTTTTTGCTGCTCTACATATGCCTTTTTTTTCCTTTCGCTCTCTCTCTCTCTCTCTCTGAGCTTTGCCTTGCATATTTCAACAGCAGCTTAATCTTCATTCACTCTCTTTTCTCGACTTTCCATTAAAATGCCATGCATCAAACTGAGCGACAAGTGCAAGTTTCCACTATTTTTTTTTTTTCGAAAATATTCTTACAAGTTCTTTGCCTTCTCTACTACCCTTAGCTGTCGTCTGTCAACAGCGCACAAAACTCAATTAGAATGAATGAGCTGAGGCAGAAAAAAGGAGCTACTGCTTGTATTGGCTGTATGCTTGTAATCCTGGGTTAGGTTAATCAACAGCAGTGCGCAGAGGCAAAACAACAATCATAATTAGAGCTTTGGGTGTGGGAAACTAAATGAAAAAACGAAGCAGAAGAACAAGCAGCAGGCAGGAACTTGCAAGCGGAAACTGCAAAACGGCAAAAAAAATATATGAGGAAGAAAAAGCAAGCAACACCTTCTGTAGTGCAATTTACACAACTATGATATACACTTTGTTAAATGAAATTATATGGAATGTCACTATTTTATACCAAAACAATTAAAATAACTATACAAGTATTAGTATTTATTATTAGCAAAGTAGTAAAAATTTTAAAATAAATTATTTTTTTAATTTTCTATGTTTTAAAGTCTTTAACTTAGCGAACTGTTGTCTGCTTTAAGAGTTTTTTGCCTTTTTAGACATCTAAACAAAACTGCACTCAAATTTTTATTCAAATTATTTAAAAATTTGGCAAATTACTTAAATCTCAAATTTATATTTCATTTAATCACTTGATGCTGAACAAAACTGCACTCAAATTTACATTCAAATTATTTAAAAATTATTTTTAAATTTCGACAATTACAAATTTATATTTTAATTAATATTTCATACCCTGATTTTTGACTAAGTTATGTTATTTTCTCTATTTCAAAGTGTATCCGAATTGTATTTTAATGCGCAACTTTTGATTAAGCAGCGGGGCAAATTTTTTGTTTTGTTGTCTTTTGCGCTTTTTCGCGCTCCATTTAATAATTTAATGAGCAGCGCATTTGCAGCTTGTTGCAAGAGTTGCAAGTTGCAATTTAAGAAGTGCCACGGAAATGAGTTCTTGATGGCCTCAAGGACCACCAACAAACTGGCAAGAAGAAGAACAACAGCAACAACAACGAAAAGAACAGGCTTTAAGTAGAAGCCACAAACAATTGACAATTGTTTGGACCACTAAAAGTTGCTGCCACTTCTTTGTGACTGCTAATTAAGCCTTGCAGCAAGCCAAGCAAGGGGCTTGCACCAAAAAATAAATTAGACTCTGCGACACTTAAAAACTCATTGACAGGCAGTACGTACGACTGTATGACCATTTCCCCTCTCTCCGCTCTCCCCTCTCATTCACATTGCATACGTTAGGCAATTTAGCTGCCCACACACACATAAAGAGAGAGAGAGAACTTTTTTTTTATGTGTGTCTGTGTGTGTCGCATTCAATGTCAGACGCCGCTTGTCTGTGGCAAATTTATGTGTCTGCTTTTCATTTTGGCGCAACGTTTATGCGGCATGCAACTTGTTTTTGCTTGCTGCTTGTCCACTTTGTATGTAATTAGCAGCGCCAACACAAAATTTTGCATTTTCAATTGTGTTTTAATAAATTTGCTTTAAATAAAAATATTTCTGTTGTACAACACGCACTGAATTCAAAAATAATTTAACTGCTAATTGCTTATAAATTGTGTGCGCAGCTGCTAAATATTTAAATTAATATTGTATAATCGTTTTGTGAGCAGATCTTTAATAAACTTTCAATTTAATGACAAAATTTTATATAAAATTATTTTCAATATAAAATAATAACAGCGCTGTGTTTGAAATTAAGTAAAAATAAATACAAATTAAAAAACAAAATAAATAATAAATACAAATTAAAAAAAAATAATAATAAATACAAACTAAAAAAAAATAATAAAATAAATTAAATGAAAAAATCAAAACCATTGCTTAAAAAAAAAAAGAATTCATTGCTGCACTTTATTTTTTTCATATTTTTATTTTATCTTTAACGTCTTTAAATGAAAAATTCAAAACCATTGCTTAAAAATGAATTCATTTTTTCATATTTTTATTTTAGCTTTATCTTATCTTTAACATTTTCTTTACTTTATCTAAGCTTCTTGTTTGCATAGAAGGTTGTGTTTGCTCATTTTTGAGCTTTGCACACTACGTGTCAAAATTATTGCAACGCTTAGAGCTGCGCACAGCATAAACGAAATATTGCCAGCAACAAAGCAAAGAACTTTATTGACAAATTGCTCTATTAAATTGGACAGCATCAAAAGCAGCAGCGAGCGCAGACTAAAACAATAAAAGTAGTTGGCTTTCACTCTCTCGCTCTCGCTCGCTCTCTCTCGCTCTTTTTAGCAACTAAAGTGTAGGTGCTCCTGCTGCTGCTGTTGTTGTTTTTATTGTTGTTGCTATTGTTGGCTTGGCAATGATTATGGTGGGGCACTTTTCTCATAAAAATTCAAGTGGCAGCCTCATCATAATGATGACTATGAGATTTGATGATGAGGCCAAAGAGCGTGTGAGCGTGAGAGCCTGAAAGCCTCTGATGATGTCAAAACAAGCAACAAATTAGACTGCGAGACAACAAGAGCAGCCAGCACGCTTGAATTGAATCTCTGATAAAGCAAAGCGTCGAGACTTCTATGGCCTTTGATTAGGCTGCTTTGGTGGCAGGGCAGGGCAGGCGGCAGTTAGGGCTACTTATGCTGATAATGCTGCGAGTGTTTTTATGCTCACATGAGTTCGACCACACACACAACACAACATAATCATAATATTTTATTATAACTGGTGTCGTATTGGAAGTGCAAACTTTCCCCCCCCCCCCACTTAACCCCAAGCGAAACAAAAAAGTTGCATGTTTGGCTTATCAGCGCTGCTCCAATAACAAAGCTAAATGTTTGGCATACTCGTTAACAGAAATTTCAGCAGGGTTCCTTGTCAGTTGTTACCCCAAAATGCGAGGGACGCGTCGACGTTTGAAATGCGATACAAGCTGCTGCTGAAGCGACGCACGAATTTAAATTTAAATTTAAATTTAGCAGTTTGGCTTCAACACTCAATATACAATACAGCATTTAACTAAAATTGAAATATGACAAACTTGTTACAACGTTTGATATCAATGCTGCTGCTGTTGGAGTTTGTCGTGGCCCGTTTCGATCAGACAAACAATCCGTACTATACAAACTTTGGCAGCGACTCGACGATATGCCCAGAGGATGGGCAATGCTTGGACGGCACTTTCAATTTCCTTTGTGCCGACGATTCGATGAAGCAATCGCCCGATTGCAAACGCTTTGTGCCCATTCCGGTCTCACTACGCACCGTATCGCGTATGGTGAACGTGCACAATGGTCTGCGTAATAAAATGGCGCACGGACTGCGCTTGAGCAACATGAATTTGGTCTATTGGAATATCCATCTGCAGCGCATGGCCGAGGCGTATTTGTATTTGTGTCGTCCCTATAAGGATACCTGCTTGGTGATTGGCTATAGTGGCATTGCCGTTGGCCAAAACACCATCTATGTGCCCAAGCGTAAAATGGAGGTGCTCAAGGAGTGGGAGGGACGTGCTGTGCGGCATTGGTACCTCGAGCTGGGCAGCAGCATCAGCTCGCCAGACGAATTAATGGGCCAGAAGGATTGGGCTAAACTCGAGAATTTCACACAACTTTTTTGGCCCAAATTGCAGTTCATTGGCTGCGGTGCGGCCATCATGTTCGATGGTTTCTTCGTTGTTTGCTATTATTATCCGTCGGCGCAAAATGAAAGCATCACCCAGGCGTTCACGTATCTCGGGCCCAACGAGATCTGCGTCTGTCCCGAGGAGCGTGTCATGTGCTCGCTGCTCTTCACCAGTCTCTGTGGCATAGACTTGGAGTTTTACAACGGTGTGGCAACATTTGGATTTCCCACTTGCCTTGTTTGGTGTAGTTTTTTTTTTTTTTGCTTACGCATTGCATGTCCTTTGATTTCCTTTGATGCAGCAATGCGCAAACGAATTGCAACAATAAATATTAAATTTTTTAGTATTTTTATTTCAACAACAGACAATTGTAAATGTTGAAAATTTGCAGTATTTTCTGCATAAAACAAATCGTTGCTGAATGCAGTATAAATTGCTCTAAATCGATGATGTTGGTGAAGATTGGTGAAATTAGCATGGACATTCACCAATTCACACCAATACTGTTCAACATATACCAGTAAATTCAACAACATGTGCTGGATTTTGGTTTGCTTGAAATTCAAATGTTTGAATTATTACTTAAGCTATATTCCTGAAATACCTAATATTGGTATTCACCAATGAATTCCATGCATTTCATTGATGGAATCACCAACAAATTCATCAATTGTTACCAGCCGTACTGAAAGTTTATTTCCTGCAATATTAATTGGAAATGGATATTGAAATGGTATAAAGATTGGTGAAATGTTATTACCTTCACCAATTCACACCAATGCAATTCATCAATTAGCAGTAAATTCAACAGCATTTGCTTGGTTTGCTTGAAATTCAAATGTTTGAACGAAATGTCATTACTTAAGCTATATGCCTGCAATACATCAGATTGGTGAATTCACTGATAGAATCACAAACAAATTCATCAATTGATAACAGCCGTACTGAAGGATTAAGTACTGCAATATTTATTGGTATTAGCATTGATAAATTTACTAAATTATTAACATTTTTAATTGCACTTTCTTAAGCCTGCAGTCCATTGACTTTTAAATTCCTTTTACCGCAATTGAATTGATTTTGAAGCTTTACGTGTCTAAATTGCAGCAACTTGCCCACAAAGTAGTTCACAAATTCATACAAAATTCAGTTGGAATGGTCATTAGGTTAAATTACCACAAGCTAAACAATTTAGAAAGAGCTCTGCAGCGAACATGCAATAAATTTTGAAAAGAAAAAGAAATACTTTCATGTGATTTGCTTTCAATTGAATTCAATTTCCCGTTTGGGGTAAGCAGCAGTCACAATGGAGCCAAATGCAATATATGTTTATCAGTTTATTGATTTTTTAAAGCAAACAAACAAAAATTGTTGCAAAAAAAGAAAGAAAAGAATATGTGTAGCCCTTGGGGAGACTTGTGTCAAATGGCAGCAGATCAAATATCCTGTGGTTAAAATGCGATTCAGTGATAAATGCGAGACACATGCGACGCCCAAGCAAACAAACTAAGCACTGAGCAAAGCAAAGAGCGGAGAGAGTAAGAGAGAGCGAAAGGGGGGTAGACTGAGAGCAAGGTTAGCATTGAGGTCGTCACGCGTAGCACGCATAACGCATGGCCAGGGCCATCAATATCGATAGTGTGACTCTGGGTGTGTATGTGAGTGTGTAGCCCTTAATCCTAAGCCCTGGCACACCAAAAACTTCTGCTTGCTGCACGTCCGTTCAGTTTATGCTTTGCAGCAAATGGATTTGCTTGTGGGGGGGCAGTAACTGTGGCATGACTCTGTTTGCGGTTGAAATTAAATTGCAATTTCGTATGAAGAAGAAAAAAAAAAGAAACTTTTGCTTTAGCCAAAGTTGCATTTTTATGGGATTTACGCTGCGCTGCGCTGTATGCCACGCTTTGTTGCAACATCTTCCACTTCCACTTGCTACGTGGCAAAACTTGAGCCAAAAGTCCAATAGATAAATGTGAATGTAAACGACGTTGGATTCGAATCGCGTCTAAAGAGTATCCATAGCGTACGTTAACTGTTACTCCAGTTACCGTTACGCTAAATGCCTTTTGATGTTGCACACACACAATGACAATGGGGACATATAGTGGACAATGGACTAGGAATTGTCGTAGATTCAGACTCAATAAGAGCGAACACTTCGACACTTTTTGCAGGACAATCGCATTTAAATTTTAGAAGATAATTTAAAATACATACCAAGTGTTTAAAAATTGTTAACAGTTTGTTTTTAAATAAACAAATAGTTAAATTTAATTTAAAAATAATTAATTATTTAAAATTAAATTAATTAAAATTTAAGAAGATTTAAAAGGCATACTAAGTGTTTAAAAATTGTGAACAGATTGGTTTTAAATAAACAAATAGTTAAATTTAATTTATAAATAATTAACTATTTAAAATTTATGTAAAAAAATGCAAATAATCTGAAATTTGCATAACTTTTGAAACAATTAAAACAAAATACGACTTCAATAAATTTAACTTATACTCAAATATTTCAATGGAATGCATTTTTTTTTTTCCAGCTTTAAGTTTTGGGCTGCTAAATTTTCTAAATAATAAAATACTTATGAACAGACTCACCTGCATATTTTTCCGTAGCAGAGTTCAGCGCCTTCCAATTATGCTGAAATATAAATAAGCATAAATATAAATATATATCACATAATTAATCATGTTATAAATTTTGTTAAGTGTACTTTGCTTTCCAACCACTAAGCATTTATTCCCTTTTAAGCTTTTGCAATTTCCTTTTCTGTTTTTGGGTATTTTGTTACTCAACTAAGATTCATTCATTTAGCAATGTCAACAGTTGGCTGACCAGCAAGTCTCCTTTTGTTTGTGCGAATGTGCGAATGAATGACTGAGTGAATGAAATGAAATGAATGGTTGCACTGCTTATGGTTTGCAGTTCTTGCCTCTGGACTCTCACGTAGTGCAAAACTAGCGAAGCGATAGTTTGGGTCGTGTCAAGTGTCATTGTCGCTGGCGCGTAAATCCAAAAAGGTTAGAAAGAGATAGATGCTTGACTGAATGACTGACTGAGTGACTGACTGACTGCAGCAGCTAAATCTGTGTGCATGAACAATGCTCTCTAGCCTTGCAACAAAATGTGGCAAAGAAATATGTTAAAGCAAGCGCCCATTGCAAATGAGTTTGATAAATGAAGCAAAAGTTTTTTTTCGTTAACAATTTTCTTTTCTAAAGCAAATGCCGACTTTGAGAAGTTGAACTCAACACTCAACGCAGCCTGCAATTAATTTCACTTTCAATTTAGCGCCGCGTTGGCTTTAATTTAAAAAATATATATATATATGTGTGTGTGTGTGTATGTGTGAGTTTTTGTTAAAAGTCAAGCGCCAAAGTCTTTGGCTGCAGCTTGGCTGGGAAATTAATTTTAATTGCTACAATTTAGATAATCAAATGAGTTTGGGTAAGCAAAGTAAATGAGCCCCAACGGCAGCAGGGGGAGGGCGTGGTTAACACCCACATGTTGCACAGCGTGTAAATTAATGTTGCTGCGAGTGTTAAAAGTTTACAATTAACACACTAACAAACTCGATTAGTTGCCAAGATACATTTGTAAACAATAAAACTTGATTAATGAAATTTGGGTTGCAATCAAGTTGAAGTTGAAATTAATTTAGACAGTAAAAATATCATTTTTTTTAACAAACTATTTTAATTAATTAATAATATGCTAGCTTCCTTTGCTGCCTGCGACTAATCAATTAAATCTTGCTCAATTATTAACAACAATAGTTGTTGCTATTAAATTGCCATTAGCAGCTTCCGTTTCAAAACATAAACGCCCTTAACAATTATGCACAATCCCTTTTAATTGCAGTCTATATATATATATATATATAGTCGATTTACGCAGTCTGCACGAACTGCACATTAGCCTAATTCCAACGAGCTTAAAATCATTTTCCATTTCCACACCTTCTTTTTAACTCTCTTTTGTCTGTCTAACTGTAATTAGTGCCGCAGTGACTTTTCAATTAATGCAAAAGTCAAGTCAACAGCAAAATTAAATACACAACTTTAGCTGAATTAATGTCAAAAGTTAAGGCAAATGCAAAATAAAATAAATAAATAGATAGACAGTTGGTATAAAAAATAAAAAAGCGTAGAAAATAGTTAGATAATATAAAAATGTTTGCAGTAAAGAAAATCGATAAATAAAATAAGTTTATTTTTCGAGTTTAAGCCAAAAGCGTTAGTAATGAGCAACTTGTAAGCTTTAAGCATAAGAGTGAAATAGCAATAGCAAATGTGAGTGAGTTAGTTACTTGAAAAATAATAAATTTTTAAGTGATTAGCGCATTGTTTTTAGCTTTCTCTGCTTTTGTCTGCACTCAGCTCAAAATCGGTTACTGGCAAATAGCCAAGTTTATGTAGCAGCAGTTTCAGCTTCTCAGTATATAATAGCTTATTAATTATTAAACATATATATTGCTTTTTATTAATAACAAACTTTTGGCTTTCTTACTTTCTGACAGCTGCTTTATGCTCTTAGTCACTTTATTTTGTAGTTAGTACTGTGTTGTCAATTCTCGTTAATACTTTTGTTCTTGTTCTTGCCATTTTATGTTGCAAGTTTTATTGTTGCTGTCAGTTAGTTGCACTTCAAGGATCAATTGTGGGCAAGACACACACACACACACCCCAGCAAACACTTCATGGCTTCTTTTCAACTTTGACATTTGTGCATAGTTTTTGACTTTTGGCATTTGCTCGCTTGCTCGTCTATTTAAAAAGTCCTTGGCTAATGATTTACCAATAAGTTGGTTGCTAGACAAAAAAGCATAATGAAATATTTAACAGATATAGCTAGACTAGACTACTAAATTTATGAAAAGCTTTTACGCTATTCCATATTGGGATTAATATTCAGCAAATACTTTTTGTTAAGTTAAGAAATAACTAAAAATATTTAGAAATATTTCTATTTATAGCATTTAAAATGGGATTAATCCATATGTGCATAATATTCAGCAAATACTTTTTGTTAAGTTAAGAAATATCTTAAAATATTTACAAATATTTCTAGATTAATATAAAATTTATAACAAGCAATTATAGCATTAAAAATGGGATTTATATACTTTTTATTTTAATATATTTAATAGAAAATACATATATTCTTTAAATGAGCATGTGTCGTAGTTTTTTTTTTTTTTTTTTGTTTTACTGCTGTAGCACATTTTGTTCAATAAACAACGCAGCCCAGAAATCGATACAAAATCTAATTAACTCTAAGCGTACTTTCAATTAAAAGGCAGCGTGTTAACAGGCCACGCCCCTCGCATCAAAACAGACAAGGAAAAAAAACTGCCGCATCATGCGCTTTAATCTATAAACAAGATACATTTAAAAGAAGCAGCAAGTAGCTGCGCAATGACGCAGCATTTTAAGTAGCTCATGTGGCTTTCAACTTTTGCTTGTCAAATCTTTTTAGAAAACTCATCAGCAACGTTTAGTGATAAATGATTGCAGGCATTTGTTGCTGCTGCTGCTTGGACATGCAACACAACACACACACACACAATCATTTTAACAAGGATATAAACACTTGAAAGAATTTCTAGGAATTTTTGCGCTAGAGACACATTTTGCTAGTTAGAGCATTAGCAAATATTATCCTTGTCAAAGACACACACACACACACAGCAGGCATGCTCCGCTTCTTCTTAACTGCTCTACATTGTTCTTCTCGCATATTATTATTTATTTATCTGCCTAAATGGAGCCCACACATTGAACACACAGCTGGGGCCCCAAAACGATGAAGCTCAAGTGTTTTCACATAAATATGATATATGCGCATGTATTTGTAACGCAAATTTGTTAACGAGTGTTTGCATGTGTGTGTGTGTGTGTGTGCGGCTCTTAGTAATTGATGAGTGCACTTGCTGCTTCCACTAAACGCTGCAGAGTAGCGCCGAGTAGTTGAGCTTAAGAGTTTGGGCAACTAAAAGTATTTTCGCAATTTTTATCTATGGCAAACTAAATTGATTCTTCTTTCAAAAAACATTTGCAATAGAGTCACGTTTTTAATATAAAAAATACATAAAATCAATTACAAAATATGTACATCAGCTAAATTTAAAAAAAAAAACTATTATTTGTTTAAAGACAATTTAAAATTTAAGAAATTTATTTGGCAACAATTTATGTGCTGAATAAAAAATTTAGAATAATAATAATAATAAAAAAAAATATTTTAATGTAAATATAATATATCAATATTCTTAATAAAAATAATATTTTAATGTAAATATAATATATCAATATTCATAATAAAAATAATATTTAAATGTAAATATAATGTATAAAAATACTAGATAAAAATATTATTTATGTATCACTCATTTGTACCAAATTTTTAAATACTGCTTCATCTATTTAGCGCTTGAAATTATATAGTTACTGATCCTGATTACCTTATTTTGATAAGAATTACCTTACGCTCGTTAACTTATTTTTATGTGGCCCTAAAACAAAAAGTACAATGCAAATGACCTCAATGCGCTGGAACTAAGCAGCGCCAAATTTATGTTGCCAGGACGAACAGCACACACACACACACCCACAAACATATAATAAAACTGACCACAGTGGCAACAACTGCGTGTGGAATAAATCAATATTTTAATTTTATTTGTGCGCTGCGGGCTACACGGGGCGTATGCGCGCTTTCAACGCAAAACCAAATAAAACGTGCATTGGCCCTAGCGTTGTAATTAATTGTTAATAGCAACATAAATACAAAACATACGAGCAAAGCAATATGCGCATAAAACAAAGTAAGAGAGAGAGAGAGTTTGGGTTTTAATTTAAGTCAGCAAATATTTGAATTGACAACAAATTGTAAGCAAATGTTAAAGCTAAAGCGCTCAAGGGCAACGTATTAAAAATTTCAAATAAAAACTACAACAATTAGCTATAACAATGAAAAATATTTGTATTAATTAATTAATTTCATAAATAAATAGCAGCATATTGAAATAAATGCGCTCTCATTTAATTGCAAATTTTTAATATGTTATAGGCTTATTTTATCAATTAACACATAATCCAGCCGAATAAACAAAAAGTAATTAATGCAGCTTATAGTTGTGTTGCCATTAATTTTTTTTATCTTTAACGCTTTCATTAAATAAATGCATATTTATTTAGGATTTTTGCTTTAACTAATTAATCAACGATTGTATCAAGTGATGTATTAATCATCGCTAAGCGTTTTTCAAGGCGCGGCTACATACAAAGGATTTGAACACACACACACCTTGGCACACACACACACACACATATTAATTAAGAGTCACAATATTTCGATTGCGTCTGTCATAAAAATTGCGCAGACATGCAAGCAATTTGTGCTGCGGCTTAGCCACCCACAGTTTGTGTTGTGTCTTGGCCCCACCCAGAGAGACGCAGCAGCAGCAACAGCAAATTTAATGGCCTGGTAGTTGCGAGTTGGTTAACCCTTTGGGCTTTTAGGGAAAGTTCACTTTCAGCCGGAAGTTGCTTGGGCTTGGCAAAAGCATTCTAATTTGATTCATTTTGTTGACTGCGACGACGACGACGACACCAGAAACTATAAGCTCCAGCCCAGCTCCGCCCCCTTGTCTTAACCGCACTTCAACAGTTTTGTAGCTTTGCTGTTGTTGTTGTTGCTTTTGTTACTTTATATGCCAAGGTGCTAAGGCGTTGGCTTGTGTTTTGTATTTTGTGTTGTGTGTGCGCGATTTTGGCCAAGAGATTAGAAGATTTATGCGCAGATTTTGCACTTGTTAAATCGCTTAGCTCGGCTTTGGCTTAAACTTTTGTCTAGCTTAACTAATTTGTGTGTTTTAATTGAAATTTTGTGGGTTCTCTAAGGTTTGTAATGAGCCCAACTAAGTAGGTTAAGCATTAAATTAACTTTGATATATAAAAAGAAGAAACATTAATTTGCTTAATTGCTGTATTAAATTATTAAAAATTTTACTTGTAATTAATAGTAAAGCAAAATATTTTATTTTTAAGTAAAGTATAAATGTTTTAATAAAAATAAAAATCTCTGCACTTTTGCTTGTATTAAAAAAAAACTCGTATCTACTTTCTCATACTGCCACAATTAATCAATGTTCAATATAATTTTCAAATATTTTCAACATGTTTTGGGGGTTAGATAAAATTCATTAACAGCTTTGCTGCTGACGCGCCTTAACTTCCTTCAATCTTAAATAACCCAAGCATACATTTCGAAATTGTTTACTCTTAACTTATCTTAGCGGCGATACATCATGGGCTTAAGCCTGGAAATTAATAGAAAATGCTGCATATGGAAAATATTTATCATGCTGTATTAATCAATTCAGTGCGAGAGAGCGCAGGAATCAAAAGCTGTCCCGCATTTGATATACAAGCTGATAATAAAAAAATACATATAAAAGTCAAAACTCTAGCTGCAGTTTGCTGGAGCTATAGATAAGCTGGGGCACCCGCACCAAACCAAAAACAACAAACACGTTAAGAGTCTTGGCTTGGAGTTTCTATTTCGTTTAGGCACGCTAAGCGTAGAAGACGCGGCTACAAAAATACAAAACGAGGCCAAACCCAAAGAAAAAAAAAATAAAAACTCATCATTAACCATTAGCGACGTCATCAATGTGCTGTTGTTGTTTAATTAATTGTTAATTAATTAACATATATACAATAAGTGTGTGTGTGTGTGTGTGTGTAACATTTTCACGGCTGCTGCTCATAATTTTCGTTTTGTTCGATTTGCTGCACGCAATGGCGCCAAAAGGAAATATTTCAAAAATACATTTTTTTAAGCCAAACACAAAACGCAACAAAATGCTAAACAAACTGAAAATATTCATTTGCGTGTTTGTTTTTGTTATTGTTGTCTCTGCAGCTGCCGCGCGGTTCGTCATCAAAGACAAGGGGGTGGGGACGGTCAAGGCACACGCTATAAACAAAAGATGTACAGCCCAGACAGGTAAACTGACGTTAGGTATGCCAGTTTATAAAAAAATAAATATATATATAATTTGGTGTACAAGTGTGTTGAACAAATTAGCTGAAATTGAGCTGCTGAATTATAAAAAACAAAAACCAAAATAAACCAAGAAAACCCAAGGGAACTTGACTTGACTTGATGAGGGACCAGGCAGACATTTGATATACTTTTTTGACTGCTCAAGTGTGGTGTGTGTCAAGTAATTTAATATTTTTATAAAATACTAATTAAAGAAAAGCAGCGCGCATTCGCTTTTGATAGATTTTTATAGCGTGTTGTTAATCGCAAGTAGAGCAAAGCAGCTTTATACATCAAACGACATATAATTGTTTGTCTGACAGCTAAAAACTCTAAGAATTTAATAAAATAGGTAAAATTATTTTTTTTGGATTTTTTCAATATTTTCTATACAATTTTGTGGCCAATTAAATTTATTTTTTAACTTGAAGCTTCCTCTTTTAAACAACAATCGTCAGCAGTTTCAGCAACGTTTTGTTTCAACTTTAAACTGCCATTTCAATAAGACAAGACAAGTCTCAACATATTGTATGTAATTGACTTGTCAGCTTTTAATGCTTAGGCATTTGTAATTTTTTGCAATACAAAAGACTGTCATTAGGTCATGGCAAAAAAGAGAGACAAGACCATGCAATATGCAATAACAATAACAACAAAAAAGTTGTAATATTCATTAGAGCAAATGAGAGTTAATTTTGGTTGGCACAGTGATATAAAAAAAAAAACATTTACCGCACGCAAAATCCGAATCAGCATTTGAATAAACCAGACAGACGAGTCCAAACTGTAAACACAACATGCAATAAAAGACAATGTGTGTGTGTGTTTGTGTGTGTTTGAGTTGCTTGCGGCACAAAGCCATCAACAGATACATTTTGTATCTTTTTGTTTTTATTTCTTGTGGCATAGTTAGGATATGATTGAAATTAAATTACAAGCAAATTGAAGCTGAAAGTCAAATCAAATTGCATGCCGACAAAATATTTGTATATCTTTGATATAACCCGACTATGGGTAGCGTGGACTTGTGCTAAAAATGTTCATAATTGTTTTATGATTTATTTAAATAAAATGCAAATGAAATTAGCCGCTGACCAATTTGTCATTGTCTGACGATAACTATTTGAAACAAGTTATGATAAGTTTAGACTTGGACTTGAGCATGTTAGGCAATCTTTAGCTTCTTTATTGAACATCTTCGAACTGCCTCTTGCACTGTCTGTCCATCTATAATTGCTGTTGCTTGTTAACGCAACTAATTCCACTTGAATTTCCATTAAAAGGCACTTCAATAAAAATAAAGAAAAAAGCGCACGTTTTATTTTCTCATGAACAATTGATCGCTTGAACGTGCAGAAGATCACTCAAATCGCAAGCAGCAACAACATGGAAAAACAAAGTCAAAGTGACAGCAACAACAAAAGCCAAGTCAAAAGCTAATTAGCTTTGTAAAATAAAGCAGAACATACACAGTAAGAAAATAAAATCAACAAAATGCAACTCAATTAATTATTTTTGTATTTACTTTAAAAAATAAGCTATTAATGTATTTAATTTATTTTGTTTTTATTTTTGAAGGCTATTATTTTCGCCGTTGCAAGTATTTAATATTAATTAAGTGATTTTAATAAATAATAATAAGTTAATAAATATTTATAAGTTATAATTTTTAAAAACATTTTATTTCATAAATATTTATTGAGGTATCGTATATAAACGTATCATCTATCAAATTAGCTATATTGTTAAAATTATTTTTACCGTTGCAAATATTTAATAATAAATAAGTGATTTTAATAATTAATAATCAGTTAATAAAAGTTCATAAGTTATCTAGCTTAGAACTGAATTTTATAGTATTATAATTTTTAAAAAAATGTTTCATAAATATTGAACTATATACAAAGTCATCTATGAAATTAACTGAATGTTATAGATTTTCAACTTTTAAACAAATGTTATTAAAAGATAAAAGATAAACTTAATTTTATAATTTCATAATTTTTAACAATTATTTGACTTACTAAATATTTTTTAATCTACAAATTGAATTTTAATTTGCTGCCTACTTCAAGAAATGAATTAGTTCCTTTCATATTATTTAATTATGTTTGCTCACTATTTCTCACAGTGCATTGCAGCGACATAAAACCGTTTAGAGATCAGCGATCGACTGTTCTGCAGTTCACAAGCAGATCACACTGCTCAACTCAACGCAAAGCAAAGCAAAGCTTTTTGTAATTTAAACAAGCTGCCGAGCTAAACATGCCAAAGCGCATAAAACTCAAAGCGTAAGAGAAAGAGAGAGAAAGAGAGCGGGAATGACGATCATTAGGTACACACAGGTCGCAGCAGCAATCGACAATCAGCAAGCCAAGCCGATCTAGTGATCTATCTACAAACTGTGTCTTGTTATTATGTTATGCCAAACAAAGTCACAAACATGTGGACAAGAAATAAATTGTTCTGATCGATCGATCGACGAGACGAGACGAGGCTCAGAGCTACAACCTGATTTGGCACTAACATTCACATTCCGCGCTGCTCTTTTAGCCTCCTTTTAATGCGGTTCACTTGTCAGTCGCGCATCTTTAGCATTTCCCACATTTTCGCTCAAAACGGCTTTGCCCACTTGTTCCGGCCGCACAACCTTGTAGTGAATACGGCCCCGGTTTTAACCCCAAGATTTATTTGCACGCCCTCCAAACTAAAACTCAAAGACAGAGAGCCTGCCTCGACTGTTGTTTGCCTGTTGCCAATATGCACATTCTTTATGTGCCTGTAACTCTTTGGCCTTAGCGCTGCTCATAACTTCAAGCTTGCCACCAAACAAGCATCGACAGCGCAGTGTATAGTGCAGCTTGTTGCAGTTGCATGCTAGCTTAGTTGCAACTGTAGCTGAAGCTGACTAAACAACAGCGATCTCCGCTTTGGGCCAAAATCTTGCGCGTGACTTTGCTGTTTTTGGCCTTTACAAAAAATACGCTTTCCCACGGGTAGCGCTACTTGGAAGTATCAGTAGTAACATTGATGACAAATAATGCGTTTAATAAATTACTTAGAATTTATATAAATTACTAGTCAGCTCATTATCAAATTATAAATAATTTAAATGGAAGCTACAAATTTAAAATTCATTAGTTATAAAAAAATGAAAAAAAAAATATATTACCTTAAATATCAAATTAAAATATTTAAAGAAATATATTAATATATAAAAAAAAATTTAATAAAATATATATTACTTTAAATATCAAATTAAAAGATTTAAAGAAATATATAATATAAAAAAATTTAAAAAAAATATATGTATTATAAATTAATATTAAAAATATTTAAAATTATATATTAATTATACAATTTACAAGTAATTTTTTTAAATTTTTTTGTATAACTTATAATGCATTTTAAATTTGTAGCTGCCATATAAATTACTCTATATTTAAATTATTCTATATTTAAAGCAAAAGCGTTTTTTTTTGTTAATTTGTAACGCTGTATTTATAGAACTCGCTTACTTTTCTACTATTACATTTTTGTTTTATATTTATCAAGCATAAAGCGTATTCAATATTCGCTCTGTATGCAGCTTTTTCTCATTGTTTCTTCCTTTCTTGTTCCCTACTCGCAACAGAGTAGCACACAAAAAGATTCTCACGCGACTTTAGCCCTGGAGGCCTATACCAAATTGGTTGACAAACTAGCAGCATCAGCACCTCTTACTGTTGCCACTCAACTCCCACTCCCACTCCCACTCCCACAACGCCTGCCTTACCTTGACTCCAGCTAAGAACTATCTGCTAATATGTTTATTGGAGCAACTTGCAGCAGCAGCAGCAGCGCAAGCAAAGAAGCAAAAGAAAACGTCGTCGTGAATGCCGCAAGCATTTTGGCTGCTCTCTAGTGCGAAATTAAGTGGTAGCCACAACCAAATGTGTTTAAGCTGACGACTTTCAAAGTTCGAATGCAGTTGAGCCGAGACTAAGTCGTGGCTTTAACTTTCAAGCGCGCTCACTGCAGCGAAATTAATGAAACAATTAGTTAGGGAAACTGCGGGCAGCAGCAGCCAAACTAAGCGTGGGAGAATCTTGAGTTGGCATTGAAGTTATATTTAGGCAGGCAGGGATATTAAAATTATATAAATGTATACACAAAAATTAAATGAGAAAAATGTAATATTTTTTATATGATTTCCTTGTTGCTTCAACAAATATTAACTTGATTAAATTGCTTTTATTTTTTAACATATAATGTTTGCCCTTTTTTTATGCGCACTTCCTTTAGCTCACACACACTCCAATTTATATAATATAAACTTCTCCCCTACGTTAATATTTGCGGCATATTCCAGTGAACTGGCTTAATGAACTTGAAACGCATTTCTGCATAAAAGCAAAAGTTGAAAATTGTATAAATAAATACAAACATCCTCTTTAAAGAGCAGACACACTCGCACTTTATGAGCTGAAACGCCTGCGGCAAAAAACTTCATTAAGTGCAAAAATAAAAAAATATAAAAAATAAAACGCAGCGAACTTATGAGTTGCGCTTGATTTATAAGTAGTGCAAGTGGAGGAAGTTAGATGAAAGCGAGCTAGAGGCAGAGAGAGAGACGAGGGGGAGTTGGAACTTGTCATGGGGACACAAGTGACAATCGCCAACAATTTCTCATTTACGGCAAAAAAAATTGTTGCAGCTTCAATTGTATGAGGCTTAAAAAAAAAGAAAAACTTGACAGCCGACAGCGAAGACATTGACGTAGCTCTGCCAGCTAATCGACATGCAGGCAACCAAAAGAGCGGAACGTGCGTTGTGGCAAAGGCGGCGACCAAGAGGTCGGGGGTCAACTTATGCTGCCGCTGCTGCTGCTTCTTCTACTTGTTCTGCCTGTTGTAAGTACGACGACTGACAAGGCGACCCATTTGTTGTTCTTCTTCACTTTGCCAAAGACACTTTTATACAAGCTCCCACTATAGCCGCTCCTCACTGCCTCTCGCTCACTCACTCACTCACTCATGGAACGTATGGCCTGGTAACTAGTATTACTATTAGGAATTGTACTCACTTTGTTGTTCTCTTCTTCTTTTTCTAACTTGCTGTCTCTCTAGTTCAACTTTTTGCCGCAGCTTCCTGGCAAGTTCTGTTTTTTTTTTTACTATGCTCAAGTGTAGCTTGCTGCATTAGTTTGTGTGTATGTGTGTGTGTGTGTATCTGTGTATTTGTATCTGAGACTAACGACGTATTTATGCCAAACGACAAACTGTGGGAACAAATAAAAATTTAGCAAAAATGCGAGCTCAGGTCGGCAACAGCTTCAGAGCTTCGCCTTCATTGGCAGTGTGGGTGAGAGCTACATGTAGCTTAAGATAAACTCTAGAGCAAGTTTTTTTTTCCTAGCAGCGCTGCAAGCGTAAAGGGATTTATATAGAAAGCAAAGCTAAGACGAGATTATAAAGAAATAGTAACTAAAAAAATTGTTTTAAATATTACATAAAAATTCTTGTACGCATTTAAAAAATGTAACTTTTAAAATTTATTGTTTTGGGTTGTAATTTAATGTTAAAGTGCATGCAAATAATTCTGCTTTAAATATCGTTACATGCTCACATCTCTAGACTTAACTCGCTTCACAGTTTGCTGTCAAACTTTTCAATGGAATTTCTTCTTCTTCTTCTGCAGCATCGTTGGGCTGCTGCTGCTGCTTCTGCTGTTGCTCGACTATCATTAATGTCAAGTAAATAGCAAACTGACAAATGCTGTAAAAACCCATCGATAATGCAATATTTTTGTTGTCACCCACAATTTTTGTAGCTGATTTTGACATTTAGCTTTGCTTTACCCCCTCACACTCTCTTTCTTCAATCTGCTGTAACCACAGCGCTGCATAACTTATTTTATTTTTGTGAATTTCTCACTGTCATTTGTTGCAGTTTGCAAAGCAGTTAAAGCGAAAACAACAAAAGCAAAAAAATAAAAACAACTATTATAAACTGGCCCAGGGTACGTCACGTTTTTGTTTTTCGCGCGCATCTTCATCATCATCTTTCTGCCCAAGCAGCAGAGAGGAGCAAACCAAATAACAAAAACAAAACAGCAACAAAATAAAACTACAAATCTCCCACTCAACTGTGTTTTCGTTTAAATTTTGCAGCCTGAACTTGTTTTTCACCGAATTTTTTCCTTTAGCTTTTTTTCTGGCAATTTTTTTTTTTGTGTGTATTATTTTGCTGTCAATTCTCTGGGGGCTAATCCAGTGCGACAAACATAATAACAGCAGAGGCTTTTTTATAAAAGTTTTGCATTGAGTTGGGTATGCTTGATTAAAGGAATTTATAAATAAAATTAAAAAAATTTATTTTTATCAATACAAACCATGTTAAATAAATTGTTTTAACTTTTTAATCATGCTTTACTTTTAGTTCTGCTTACATTATTTAAGTAACTACAGCTTAAACACGTTTTAGGCAAAAGGTTAGCAAAAAACCTTTAAACTAAGAAAATTGTATTAAAACCACAATTTATTTGCATTTAATTTACTTTTGGTTTTGGCCATTGGCTGTGGCGCCCCCCGAACAGCAAAATGCAATTGGTATTTCGCAAAGCTTGCAACACTCGTCTCGACCCCTCTTGTCGTAAAATATGCGGCGCCCTGCGCATCATAACACTTGTAGTAAAAACAAATTGCGGGCAATTGCAGTCATCATTAGGCGCTGCTTAGAGAGTGAATATATATATATATATATATATTTGTTGGCATGCCTGTTGCCTGTTTTGTTGTAGTTATTGTCTTTAGGGCTCATAAATGATTTTTATGAACGAGTTTACTTTCTTTAGTGTGGAGAAGCTGCTGCTGCTGAGGTTGTGTCTCTGTGTGTGTCTTCGTCTGTGTGATTTGTTGCAGTTATCAGCATTTTTCATTTTGAAAAAGGCGTTTTGCCATTTGACGCAAGATTGAGAGAGAAAACGACGCAGCAAGCAAGTTGACCTGGCCTAGGTCCACTACACACACACACACACACACACTCTCTCTCTCTCTATCTCTTTCACTCACTCTAGCTGCAGAGTGGGCGTCATAAGTCAGATTTATGTGTGTAAATAGTTGTGGCACTCGCTACACTTGACTTTTGCCTATTCAGTGGGGTTTGTGGGTGTTGCTTGAGTTGGGGTTGGGGTTGGGTGTTTGTTTCTTGCCCTACAAACACACAATGTGATTTGTGTGTTTTGTTTACAAGTTTCTTTGCCTTGAGGCGTCTTTTACTGTTGTTGTTATGTTAACTGCAGCCTGGCAACAGTTTTCAAGCTTGACATTCTTTAATAACAAAAGAAAAATTACCAAAAACAAAGCACGAAACAAACTTGTGGTAAGCTAACTGCTGTTGATTTGTTAATAGTGCTGGCAAGTTATGGTAATTGGAATTATTTGTTATTTTAAATAAAGTTACAAATGTATAAAAAATTGCAATTTTTACTAAACAAATACATTTGCAACGCTGAGTAATTGCACTTGGCGTAACTTGAATATTATTATTATTTAAATTGTAGCCAAGCACTTAGCTTGAAGCTTTGTAATAATGCGTTAAAATGTGATGTTAATTTAGCTAAAGCAAAAGCACAAAAAAACGCTTGAAAGAAGATTACTAAAATCACAAAGTATAATAAAAATGCTTAAGCGACTGCTGCTGCTGCTGCTGGAAACAGCGACAGCGACAGCGACTGAGCGCGGCATTATCTGTGTGAGGGAATCTGCTGAAATTATAGTAAGAGAGCAGCCATTAAATTGGCCATTTTTCACACCAACGCCCGCAAGAGATGAACAGCGAGATGAAAGAGCAAGAGCGATGCCAAAGATGTAAAGTGCATAAATCACAATTGCAAGCAAGCACAACTGAGTGCGAGCGAGTTAGCATGCGCGCTTATGCGGGTGGTGTTAAGAAATGCAGTTATAATGCTTACCCCGTCTCTCTTCCCATACATACATAAATGGCAAAGAGATAATCCCAATGCTGCTGCTGCTGCTGCCGCTTCTGTTTCTTCTTATATTGCTCTTCTTGTTGTTCTTATGCTTAAGCAATTGTAATAAGATTACACTTGAGAGAGCCGCTTCTCAAAATAAACACTTCATTATTAGAAACACATGCACGGGACTCTAAAAGGCTTAAGTGGGGGCACAAAAATAAATGCACACAGCATTGCGTTTATTTGTATGTGTGCGTGAGTGTTTTTTTTTTTTTTCTTGTATTTGCCGGCTTTACTCTATAAACTTACGCTCTCTTTGCATACGCACTTGCAAATTTCTTATTTTGCAGCTGTGCAATACACATATTTTTATTTATTTATTTATACACGAGCACCGGGTGGGGGAGCTGGCATGCAAATGTACCGTTACGCGTTGAAAAAAAAAACTTCACATACACTCATACGCAAATGAAAACGAAATTGAAAAAACAGAACTCCAAAAATAACTTAACGCGTCGCGTTTAATGTAAGCAAAAGAATGAGACAGCAAATTGCTATTTTCGAAAACATTTGTAATTTTTGTGAACGCCTGCAATATTTATTAAAATGCGCATCAATTGAATTTAACCGTTGCACTTCTTCTTCTTTACACTTTGCGCTTTGAATTTAAGACTGCGCTCAAGTAACGGTTATTCTTATTATACATACGTTTGATAAAACGCAGTTGTTTATTTAAAAGCATGCCATTTATTATTATTGTTGAATTTTAATTACTATTGCAAATGTATTACCAATAGGCGCGAAAGTGCAAACTCCCACACTACACACAATCAATTTGTATATATTTGTTATTGTGCATGCATTTATTATTAATACAGTTTAACACACGCGCTGCGCACTGCACTTTATTTGTTTACGTTTTTCGATTTGTTTATAATTTTTAACAAGCAACGCGCGCACAACTTTTGTCGCACAACCGAACCGTACGAGATCTTCTTTTATTTGGCTTTTGGTGCGCGCCGCTTTTAACCTGTTTGGAGTTGCCAGTGCTTCGCGGATTGTGGCGGCCGGCTGATTGAAAGATCGCAGCAAAAAGCGCCAAAATAACGCACAAATAGCTTAAAGTGGCTACAATATAGCTAGATTAACGCAAGATATGCAAGAAAAATGCCAGCACTGAGCAATGAAATGCTAAGTGTGCAGCACTGCAGCTGAGAGAGAGAGAGATCATGTGTAAAAAGCCGGCTTGTTTATGTGAGCAGTAGTTTACAATTTAAAAGTGCATTGATAAGAAACTAATACAGCTTGTTAATGTGTTAACATATGTAATTTGCGTGTTATTAAATGTGTAAGCGATGTGCTGTGCCAAAGTGCTTAAAAATGCTGACAAAAAATAATCTCACGCTTTTGGTACACTGTGGACCGTTATGTTGGTCAAAGCCCATGATTTGGCAAAAGTGTGTAATGTGTGTGAAAGAATAATAGAACTTGCATAAGTGTTTAGTGTGCATGTTCAGACTTGACCCAGTGAAAGATAAAATGCGTTAATAACCAGTTAGTTCCCTCATTCTCACATTGAAAATGTGTGTGACAATTATAAAAGAGACCGATCGCTGCTGCTGCAGCGCGAGTTATTAATGAGTCTGGGCTTACAATAACAATAACAATGCGCAAGTGCGAGCGAGAGGCATGACAAACACAAAAGCGCGCTGACGAGATAAACATCGCATGCCGTGCAAAACAAATAAACGCGCAAATAAAAGAAAATGAAGTGAAGAAATATTTTTGTTGTATTCTTCATTTTTTAAGCATTAACGGATGTTGTTGAGTGTTAAATGGTCAACTGACCATAGCTACCGGATGCTAAAAGGCTTAACCATGCCCACTGTACAATATGCAGAGCAACAGCAACAACAATTGGAAGGCAAAGCTTAAACACAGTAATCTGCTTAACAGGTAAGAAAATAATGCCAAAGTAAAACTAAATAGAAGTTTAATGTAGAATTTTTATGGGTATACTTATAAGTTTAATCTTAATGCTAGATAATTTTTACCACTGTTGCTCGCTCACTTTTTAATGCTGCTCTTGGTAAAGAGAAAAATTTTCAATGCTCTTCGACTTTGCCATTTGTCAAGCATTCTTCATTTTGATGTTGCTGCATATCTTTTGCTTTGGCTTACCGTTATGTATGCTCTTTATTTTCTAAATACTCTTTATAAAGTCTTAAATGTTGACTAAATTTGCCTGCCCTGAACCAATTTAAAATATTAATTTAAAGTTTTTTGTTTTGTTTCATGAAAACCAAAACCACAAGCGCTACCCGGGCAGTCAAAAAAAACTTTATCAAACTGTCGCCAGCTCCGTATGCATATCACACTGTTGGCTTCAAAACACAGCTGCGGGAATGGCAGGCAGTTAAAATAGTTTCGGCCTGGCCAAATAAAGCTGCACTGCAAGTTCAGTTTTAATAACTAACGACAAACTGGGAAAAACTCTGAGGAAACGCACGTGTCCAAGCAGATAGAGTCAGGCGATGATGATGATGATGGAAGGTTGAAGAAGTTCAGAGCGATTGTTAACTGGGCTTGCAGTGGAGACTCGACTAGAACACACCTTACGCACGTCTTTCTAACTAATTTCTGCGCTACTTAAAGTTTTTAAGCAACAAAAAAAAAAAAGAAAAGAAAAGAAAACAAAACAAGGCGAAGCAGACAACGACGCATCAAGTTGACTGCTATTGCTGCTGCCACAAGTTTATGGCCGCTGGTGGTGGCGGCGGCAGCGGCGGCAACCACAAGACAAGCCAAGAGCTGCGGCCGATTCTAAACGGAACTTCAAATGCTGTGGCATGGGTTGGGGGCATGTGGCAGCGACTTGGCGTAACTGCTGCATTTTCTCATGTGCCTTGCAGCAAGTTCTTCTCATTTTGGAGGTCTCGCGCTTTCGGTTCAGTTCTCTCAGCTTTGGATGTGGATGTCGATGCGTTAATTCATCATTCGCTTAAATGGGTGTTACCTGTTAAGTGCGTTTATTACGTGCTGTGTGTGTCTTGTCTTCTTCTTCTCTTATTTTTATGGCGCTTTACTTCAGTCTTTAGTTCACTGCTTAGCTTTTGTCGCTGTTGATGACTTTAACGCTTCAGCTCAATAATTTTTGATTATCGCCATTGAAATTACGTGGCAGCATTTTAATTAAAATTTGAAAGATATTTTTGTAAATATTTTAAGATTGCTGCGCTTATAAATTTAAGTTTACAGCAACTTGGCAGAAATAATAAAATAAAAACTAAAATTAAATATAAAATAAATTCTTGAAATATTTATTTATTTATTTACAGGCACTGCTTATTAATCTTATTATTATTAATATATCACCCAACCAATTCTCGAAACATTGACTCCAACGCTTAAAAATAAATCAGCCCAATACGTCGAACTTGACCTCTAAACTTTTCTATATCTAATCTCCACATCTACTTAACTCTGCTCGTTACACTTAACTTAACTACATTTGAGAGCTTAACTTACATATTCAACACTATTTATACGAAACCATAAAAAACATGCTGCTCTGTATGTATTTAGCCAGTTGACGCTTATCTTAGCATAATAAAGTCATAAATATTTTAACAGCCAAAGCGCAGATGATTAATGGGCTTTAGAATTGAAAGCAAAAAAAAACCAAACGAAACGAAAATCCGCATAAATTCTTTACAATTGTTCAATAGATTTATTTATTTCGCTTTTGCACTTAATCCGTCATAAAGTGGAAAATCAAGTAACCAAGCGAGCGATAGAGACAGAGAGAGAGAAAAGGAAAAAAATATCAACTTTAGCCAAGAAATCAAATCAAAATTATTCAATAGGCTTTAGCAATGCGCTCAAGTGGTCTGCGCTAGAGTCTAAGCCAAGTTAAGAGTGAGATTGCTGGATAAGGGGCGGGAGGCGTGTTGCGCAGTCAAATGCATTTTAGTTGTTAGCTTGGCCGTAACGCTTGTGGACGCTTTCAAAGATTTACATAAATAAGTGCGCACCATTTTTGGTTGTGGGGATAAGTCAACGTCAACATCATTTTATATGCATATATAGATTTTTCTCTCTCTCTCTCTCTCTCTCTCTCTCTCTCTCTCTCTCTCTGTCTTTTTCTCCTTCTCCAATTTGGCGCTTTGATTACCTTTTTTTCTTTTATTTTGGGGGCCGTTTAGACAAACCGCAACGAATCTCTCAAGTTTTATCGAGGTTTTAATTAAAAAGCTGCCGAAGTTTTGATATCGCAGCCGCCTCTGGGGCTTGGACTACAAACTTAATGAGACAAAACAAAGTCGTTCTGCTAATCATATCTGCCGCTTAAATTTATGTACACATAAATATGTCTAATTATTTCGATAGTTTCCTTTTGTTTGGTATATTACTTTTTAATCAAATGTATACGAATTCGTTTGCGGCATCAACATTTGACGCTTTTCTATTGTTATTTGGGTGGTTCCATGTGAAGCTTGAACGTTTCGTTGATATTTTGTTGATAGCCAAACCCACAAATGCTTTGAAATAATATTTAGAAATTTTCTTAAAACTTCTTTTGTTAGATTTGTTATTTTCTTTTATATAAAAGATACATTTTATTATAAAAATAGTTAGTTAGCTTTCAAAAATAAATTCCCACAAACACCAAAAGTTTTTAGTTATTTGCTTAACTATTATTCTTGCAGCTCTACAAACATTTATTTATATTAAAAACTATTACTTCAGTAGCTCTACTTCCTTATACTCTATGTTATATAATAAATGCTCTAAAAAATTGTGAGCGCATTAAATTTAAAGCAGGCTTAAAATATTTTATCTCACTTCAGCATTCCCCTAGCTCTCAACGTGAAAATAACTCAGACGACAGTTAACTTTCAACTGCCGCAGCCAAAGTCATTAACAAACATTTTTGTCAAGCCGCAAAAATGAAAAAAATAAAAATAAAATAATGCGAATACCACTTAACTTGTTTTAAAGTCAAAGCGTAACTGCAACAACAAAAGCAACTGCGTTGAACTCAAAAAGGTCAAACAACAACTTTACTTTAAATGAAACTTTACATTGATTGTAGCTTATTTTATAAATTGTTGTTGCTTGTTTAAACTTCATTAATTGTATAAACAATTTACGCATTTGTCACTGTTGGCCATTAATTGTTTTAATTAAAATTGATTTATTTAAAAAGCAGCAACATTCTTCCACGCACTAATTAAATTTAATTTCGTATTGATTTAATGTATTTAATTTCTTGTTAGCAAGTTTTCGCTTTATTCGCTTTTCTGGCCATTGTCTAGGCATAAATGTTGAAATTAATAATTAAATGATTGATTGCCGTTCCACGCAGCGTGTGGTCCACTTACCACTCCAGCCATTTGTTCATTGTTGTTAACTTGTTGCGGAGGCAGCTTAACTCCATGGGTAGCTGGCCAAGAGTTTACAGTTTTACAGCTTCACATGCGGCGTGAGAATTTCTGCGTTAATTATACTAGTTAGGCTCGTCAATATAAATAGCTGGCAAATGATTTAAAAATTGTTTAAGATTTATTGCTATAATATTTTTAATGAATTGTTTGTTTACTTTGGTTATTTGTTGATTTATTGCTTATTTTACATTATTAATTTGTATTATCTATTATTTCAATTAGCCAATTAATTTTAAAATCACAAATGTTCAAGCAGTTAACTGCTTTTCACATATACAAGCTTTTGTCATGTTACAATTGCAAGCTGATTTTACCAAAATAGTGTTCTCTGGCAGTTGTTTTAGCGCAGTGGCGTCATCTATGTATCAGCAGTATTCGAGCAGTTAACTGCTTCGTTATTTGAAACAAACAAGCTTTTGTCATGTTGCAAGACCAAGCAGCTTTTGTCAGCGCAACAGTTGCTTGCTCTCTAGAGGTCGATGATATCGCACTAGCGTCATCTATACGTCAAAAGTTTTCACGCTGTGAACTGCTTTGTTCTATTTATCAAGCCTACAATCAAGCTATTGTCATATTGCAACAGAAAGCGGCTTTTGTCAGAGCATAACTATAAATTGCTCTCTAGAAGATACTTACCTTCGTCATATCATTCAGCATTTAATTTTATGCAATTCAATTTGAACTCACAATTATCAAAAACACGACAGCATATGCTAATTTATAATCTCATGAATGAATTAGGTTGAGAGCCTCTAATGGCCGATTTTTGTTTATTTGAGTTACAGCTTTTCAAAATCTTTTATTATGGATGTATCAAGCTTTTGTTATTGATGTAATTATTTATTCATCATGGGCAATAGCAGCGAGAGGAAAAGATTGGATTTATGCAAAACAACAATAACAAACGTAAATTACTTACCTTACTTACCTTTCGCATCCATCTACTTACCTTCGTTATAACCGTTATAAGTTTTACCCAGTTCAAATTAAATTTTTACATTCAAAATGAATTTAGTTCTTTTGTAATTGTAAATATTATAGTTTTACTATTATTTTGCTGAGATATAGCTCAATAAAGTCGGAAATAGAACATTCGTACGTTCAAAGCTTTAAATTAAAAAAAACACAAGTCTGCTGTATTGTCTTTTCAGCATTGGACTTATTGCCATAACTGTGTCAAAACAATTTTTTTTATTGATCAAACAAAACAGCATCTGTTTATTTACAATCTCATGAGTAAATTAAGCCCAAAAACTCTTCAATCCGATTTTTTTTGGCTGAGATATCCTCTCAAAGTTGGAAAGTGATAAGAAATGAAGACGGCATCATTTTTGGCACAAATTTACAGGGGTTACATCACGTTTTTTTGCCCAAATATCGAAAATCGTTAGACTTTCCAAGTTTTGAATGCGTTTTATTCTTATGCATTCTCACGAGTCTAACACGGCATGAAACTCTGCAATCGGACGCAAAT